>NC_133329.1:83273518-83568518 GCF_042186555.1 Aquarana catesbeiana | reverse complement strand
TATAACGCAAAAAATAAAAACCGCAGAGGTGATCAAATACCACTAAAAGAAAGCTCTATTTGTGGGGAAAAAAATGATAACAATTTCATTTGGGTCGAGTGTTGTATGACCGCGAAATTGTCATTCAAAGTGCGACAGCGCTGAAAGCTGAAAAATGGCTTGGGCAGGAAGGGGGCGAAAATGCCCGGTATTGAGGTGGTTAATGTGTATCGATGCCTTTAATCACCATTTTGACAATGCAATGTTTCTACCTTTCCTACTGTTGTAAAATTCAATTAATTTCAGTAAAAGAAAGGAAGATTCTCTGACATTTTTACCACACACCGATGTCAGGGCATTTCTTTATTCATGTCTGTTAGCCCATATTTTTCTGCAGGACAAAATGTGCACCACTGTTAACCAGTTCACAACCAGTTTGGCATGTTACACACATCCATAAAAACTCCTTCTCTGTACACAAGGCGTCTCCTGTACAATAGACATGTGCGGCGTCAATAAATTCATTTTGTTTCGTTCCGTTTCGTACGAAAATGAATTCGTATTTCGTAATTTGTGTCCGAAATTCTATTTGGATTCGTACGACATACAAATTTTCGTTAGATTCGTAAACTGTTCGCAAAATAACGAAAGTTCGTTATGATGAATTTATCATTATGAGGGGCTCCCACCATCCCATGTGCTGTGCTGACTTCCTCTGATTGGTGAACAAAACACCATTCACGTTTCTGTTGTAACGGAATTTGGATCCGAAATTCAGTAACGAAATTTCATATAAAATTCGTAAGCATAGAAATTCCCATAGGGTTCCCACCATCCCTGTGCTGAGTTCCCAGGTCTGTACACCTGCTGTGTCCATTATGAGGGGCTCCCACCATCCCTGTGCTGAGTTAACGGGTCTGAGTGTACACCCGCTGTGCCCATTATGAGGGTTCCCACCATCCCTGTGCTGAGTTCCCAGGTCTGTACACCTGCTGTGTCCATTATGAGGGGCTCCCACCATCCCTGTGCTGAGTTAACGGGTCTGAGTGTACACCCGCTGTGCCCATTATGAGGGTTCCCACCATCCCTGTGCTGAGTTCCCAGGTCTGTACACCTGCTGTGTCCATTGTGAGGGGCTCCCACCATCCCTGTGCTGAGTTCCCAGGTCTGTACACCTGCTGTGTCCATTATGAGGGGCTCCCACCATCCCTGTGCTGGTTCCCGGGTCTGAGTGTACACCCGCTGTGCCCATTATGAGGGGTTCACACCATCCCTGTGCTGAGTTCCAGGGTCTGAGTGTACACCCGCTGTGCCCATTATGAGGGGCTCCCACCATCCCTGTGCTGTGCTGACTTCCTGGGTTTTTAACTTTTAGGTTCGTTAACTTTTCGTAACAATTACGAATGTTCGTTATGAATTTGGATCCGAAATTCAGAAATGAAATTTCGTACAGAATTCGTATGCATAAAAATTTGTATTTCGGATTTGTACGAATTTCCGGAAATTCGTACAAATTTTCGATTCGTACGAAACTAATCGCACATGTCTACTGTACACCCAGGAGACTGCCTGCAGTTTCTTATCTCCTCTGCTCCCTCCCTATGAGACCTGGTGTCTGTAGAAAGATGAGCTCCCAATCCTAGGTTTGGAAGCCAGTCAGAAGCCTCATTAAATGATCACTGTGACAGCCAATTGCAATGATTGTTCAGTGTAACATTTATAAACATTAAAGGATAAGTTCACCTTTTTAAAAAAAAATAAAATATTTTTTGCAGGTAAAAAAATGTGCGTTTCTTATTTTTTTTGTTGGGAGCCTGCAAAGCATTGCACAGCAGATTGTTGATGCCATGCAGGGCTCTTGCAGACTCTGTCTAAGTTATTTGGCTGTACATCGTACATTGTACAGCCAAGCAGTTACACACTAACAGGAAGCATCAATGAACTGCCACAGTGCTCAACAGCGCTGATACAAGCCAACAGCCACAAAGGCTGCCAGACCTTGTAGCTTTCTATTCACAGGACATTGTGAATAAGTGACGTGGCGGAGCCCCACACTGTCACGTTTTGTAAAGAGTGTGACAGAGAGTCGGGGAAGAAGATCACCGGCTGCCTGTCACATCAGGGAGCTGAGTTGGTTCAGGGGCCAGTGGATTTTTAACACATTACATGTTACACCCTGAATATGGGTGTAACATGTAACAACTTACAAAAGGTGAACTTATCCTTTAACAGAAGTAACACACTAGCTCTCCTATCTCTTCAATTCCCTAACAGATGGCAATATATGATGAGAGAGCTGCAGATATCAAAGAGGAATATTTATTGTGCACACAGGGAATTAGTTACAGTAACTCTGAATTAACCAGGATATGCCCTTATTTTATTACTTAACCCATTCATTTCAGTAGATCACCCAGTATAAGCACTATTTAACAGTTTCATCTCCTGTTCCATGTTTCTATTTTAAATTATTTGTTGGAAAAAGATATTATACAGCACATATATACATTGTTATCTTTAAGGGTTTACTGTTAAAAAATGTGTGGTTTAGGGTATATCTATTTTATTTTAAAATCAGTAAGAACTTTAAATTATTGATACATTATGAGAAAAATTAAATATATGCAAAAACAAAAATATTTTTTTTCTGTGAATAACTTTAACATGCTTTGTACCAAAAGTGTCATTTTAATGTTTAATCACTTGCTGACCGGCTCACGTCGATATACGTCGGCAGAAGGGCACGTACAGGCAGATTAACGTACCTGTACGTTGCCCTTTCAGAAGCGGTTTGTGGGCGCGCGACCTCCGTGAGTGTGATCGCGGTTCCTGCGGACTCTATGTCCGCGGGGATACCCGCGATCGTCTCACAGAGAGGAAGAACGGGGAAATGCTAATGTAAACAAGCATTTCCCCGTTCTGCCTAGTGACAGGACACTGATCACAGCTCCATGTAATCGGGAGCGGTGATCAGTGTCCTGTCACACATAGCCACGCCCCCGCACAGTTAGAATCACTCCCTAGGACACACTTAACCCCTTCACTGCCCCCTAGTGGTTAACCCCTTCACTGCCAGTGTCATTTACACAGGAATCAATGCATTTATATAGCACTGATTGCGGTATAAATGACAATGGCCCCAAAAATGTGTCAAAAATGTCCGATGTGTCCGCCAGAATGTTGCTGTCCCAATAAAAATCGCAGATCGCCGCCATTACTAGTAAAAAAAAAACTTAAAAATAAAAATGCCATAAAACTATCCCCTAATTTGTAAAACGCTTTAACTTTTGCGCAAACCAATCAATAAACGCTTATTGCGATTTTGTTTTAACAAAAATATGTAGAAGAATACGTATCGGTCTAAACTGAGGAAAAAAATGTTTTTTTATATATTTTTTTTTTTTGGGATATTTATGATAGCAAATAGTAAAAAATAATGTGTTTTTTTCAAAATTGTCGCTATTTGTTTTTTGTTTATAGCGCAAAAAATAAAAACCGCAGAAGTGATCAAATACCACCAAAAGAAAGCTCTATTTGTGGGGAAAAAAGGACGTCAATTTTGCTTGGGAGCCACGTCGCACAACCGCGCAATTGTCAGTTAAAGCGACGTAGTGCCGAATCGCAAAAAGTGCTCTGGTCTTTGGCCAGCCAAATGGTCCGGGGCTTAAGTGGTTAATGTTGCAGAAAGAGCCCTTGCACACTGGGGCGGCGTCGGCGGTAAAACGCCGCTATTATTAGCGGCGTTTTACCGTCGGTATGCGGCTGCTAGTGGGGCGGTTTTACCCCTCGCTAGCGGACGAGAAAGGGTTAAATACCACCGCAAAGCGCATCTGCAGAGGCGCTTTGCCGGCGGTATAGCCGCGCCATCCCATTGATTTCAATGGGCAGGAGCGGTAAAGGAGCGGTATACACACTGCTCCTTCACCACTCCGAAGATGCTGCTGGCAGGACTTTTTTTACTGTCCTGCCAGCGCATCGCTCCAGTGTGCAAGCCCTCGGGGCTTTCACACTGGAATGAAAGCAGCGGCACTTTCGGGGCGGTTTGCAGGCGCTATTATTAGCGCAATAGTGCCTGCAAACCGCCCCAGTGTGAAAGGGCTCTAAGTAGAACAAGCAGCAGAATAAAAGGTAAATGTTTTTGCCACAGTAATTCTCAGAGGACCTTAGGTTTAAAAGAAAGCCCTGTTTGTCCCCCAAAAAACAATATGCACTCACCGGGCATATAGGTACACAAACACAAATTGCTGATCAGCCAATCACGTGGCAGCAATTTAATGCAGTTAGGCATCTAGATGTGGTGAAGATGACTTGCTGAAGTTCAAACCGAGCATCAAACTGGGGAAGAAAGGGGATTTAAATAACTTTGAATGTGGCATGGTTCTTGGTGTCAGGTGGGCTGGTTTGAGCTTTTCAAAAACTGCTGATCTACTGGGATTTTCACGCACAACTATCTCTCGGGTTTAGAGAGAATGGTCTGAAAAAATATACAGTGAGTGGCAGTTGTGTGGATTAAAATGTTAGAGGAGAATGGGCAGACTGATTCAAGATGATAGAAAGGCAACAGTAACTCAAATAACCACTCGTTACAACCAAGGTATGCAGAATACCATCTCTGAATGCACAACACATTGAACCTTGAAGCAGATGGGCTACAGCAGCAGAAGACCACACTGGGTTCCACTTCTGTCAGCTATGAACAGGAAACTGAGGCTACAATTTGCACAGGCCCAACAAAATTGGTCAGTAGAAGATTGGAAAAACGTTGCCTGGTCTGATGAGATCAATTTCAGCAGCGACATTCAGATGGTGGGGCCAGAATTTGGTGTAAACATCAGGAAATCATGGATCCATCCTGCCTTGTATCACTGGTTCAGGCTGGTGGTGATGTAATGGTGTGGGGGATATTTTCTTGGCACACTTTAGGCCCCTTAGTACCAATTGAGCATCACTTAAACACCTTGGCCTACCTGTGTATTGTTGCTGACCATGTCCATCCCTTTATGACTACAGTGTCCCCATCTTCTGATGGCTCCTTCTAGCAGGATAATGCACCATGTCACAAAGCTCCAATCATCTCACCACTGGTTTCTTGAACATGACAATGAGGTCACTGTACTCCAATGGCCTCCACAGTCACCAGATCTCATCCAACATAGCACCTTTGGGATGTGATGGAACATGAGATTCGCTTTATGGATGTGCAGCTGACAAATCTACAGCAACTGTGTGATGTTATCATGTCGCTATGGACCAAAATCTGAGGAATGTTTCCAACACCTTGTTGAATCCATGCTATGAAGAATTAAGGCAGTTTTGAAGGCAAAAGGGGGGTCCAACCCGGTACTAGCAAGGTGTACTTAATTAAGTGGCTGGTGAGTGCATGTGTCAATTCTGTATCATAAGTAATTACAAAGTTATAGACTCATGAATAGACACATAACAGAAATGTGAAAATATGATCTGGTCTATAGGGGGTAAACAAGTGTGAGAGCCGAAGTGGTTAAGCTCTTTAGTTCAATGTAGTATGCCAAAAACATTGGCAATATTTTACTGCATGTCACAACCGCTACATTTCAGCTCAGCACTGTTTTTAGCCCACTCATCGTCTGTAGCAATTCCGACGTGCAAAATTCCTACGCATGCTCGGAAACAATTTGACACATGCTCGGAAGCATTGAACTTCATTTTCTCGGCTCATCGTAGTGTTGTACGTCACCGCGTTCAGCAAACGTTTGTGTGACCGTGCGTATGCAAGCCAAGCTTGAGCGGAATTCCGTCGGTAAAACCATCCAAGATATTTCTGACGGAAAATCTGTGTACGCGGCACAAGTAGTCATTGTGAAATCTACTGTGGTCATCAGAACACAAAATACAAAGACAGAGCACATCTAAGAGAACACCATTGATTGAAATCAATGTATGGCAAAACATGCTTACCCTATACAGTACATACGTGGGCAAAGGTCCTTCCTTACCTGCACGGGATGCATAGGTGTTCCATGCAGCTATTTGCAGCAGCCTGCTCAATCAATGACAGGTAGCTGGCGGTACACAGCTGAATAAAAAAAAGGAATGGGGATCCCCTTTATTCACCCCAGACCTTAAGGGCCTGGTATGCATTTTAAGAAGGACCCCTTGCAAACAAATACAAAAAAAGGCATGAGGTTCCCCAAAATTCTACACTAGACCCTTCAGGTCTGGTATAGATTTTAGCGGGAAACCTTATGCACAAAAAAAGTATGAGGTTCCCCCAAAAAATCCACACCAGACCCCTATCCAAGCTTGCAGCCTTGCAGGCCAGGAAAGAGGGAAGACAAATGTTTGGCTACCCCCTGAACCATATCATGTCACATGCCCTCAACATGGTGAAGTATCTTGCCAGGTGTTCAGCTAGGTTCAATCAGAACTTGGGTTTGGACCAAACCTTAAGCCCCCCTACTGTTACAATGTAATGCACAAGTTTAATAAAGTCAACAAAAAAAACTTTTATCACCCCTGACTGAGCCAAATCATTCTTCATTTGTGTCCCACACGTTCCACCACCCACCCACCCACCCACTGCAGCCCACAGTAGGAGGGTTTCAGCAACAGAGACCGTGCTCTCAACTCACAAAGCAGCGGACAAAGGTAGGTGTGGCCAAGTAGCAATGGACAAGGTACAGGCCTCTAAATCAGCAGTGACAATGCTAATAGCCACACCCCCTGCAACATCTTCTCCTCCCACTGTAGTGCAAGCAGGCACAGCCTACATGAGAGTGGCAACACCGCTCTGAATTAAGGAGTAGTGCAGTATTGTTGTCACCACATCACAGGAAGCTACATTAGATGTACTTCACTGGCTGACAGCAATAAAGATATATTTTTTTACTAGATCATGGAGAGTTGGAATCTCTGTCAGGTTTTTTTTGTTGTCTGTATCTCCATCGGCAAGATTGGCGTCAGAACAGGAAGTGAGGTGAAGTCACCCCGGATGAGACACAAGCAGCAATTAAAACCTTACAGCATTCAAACTTTATTTAAAACTAAAAATAAAGAAAAAAGTTTTGTTTGCCACCTGACTTTAATTTTATAATTTCAGGCTTTCATACTGATCTTTTGGCTTCAGTACTTCGAGACGTTGACTTGGATCAAGTATTGAGGTAAGAAACACTGACTTTATGACTAAAGTGTTGAGACCAGACATTTTCAGAAGGAGGCCAGCAAAGGCAGCCCACATATGTCTATATGACAGGAGTCAGGCATGCTAAACCCATGGCAACCTTTCCGCTTCTGTCTTTCAGTGCACTGCACCCATTTGTAGCAGCCAGGGTTGGGACAAGGGATGGAAGGGGGGCAGAAGGGGAACGTGCCCTGGGCACAGGTTTATTACGTAGAGGGTGTGCACTGGAAGCTTGTTGCACAGCACCTTCCCATCCTTTAGATTCCACCTTGCCTAGAGCATAGGACTGGCCATCCTGCTTAAAGGTCAGTCTGTGTCTTACACACCACAGCTTTGGGTGTTGCAGGGGAGCCTGTCAGGAAGGCTTTGTCAGAAGATAGAATAATAGCCGCAGAAGAATCCCTGTTCCCGAATGCCTGGAAGAAGAGGAGCATTAGCGTGTGCTAACGTGCAAACGCATATGCGCATGCGTGGAGCTGCAAACATGCGAACGCATATGCGCTCGCGCGAATGTGCGTGGCGCATTCCATGACAGATAAGGGGGCAAATGGCTATCTAAGCTGGATCAACACCCAGGATCAGTGTTGTCTTGTCTACAGAGTTCTGTGAGTATCCTGTTTCCTGTTACCTGTATCTGCTCTTGAAGTATTGACCCGGCTTGTTTTTGACTATTGCTGTTTTTCACCTGCATCAACCCCGGCTTGTCCTTTGACCATTCTCCTGCCTCCGCATCTGTACTTGATCTGATCCTTTTATGTATGACCCGGCTTGTCTGACTCTGCTTAAGTTCCAGCCCCTCCAGAGCTACCAAGTTGTTGCTAGCACCTGTCCAGCTACCTTTGGGACCTTCTCTTTGGCTAAGTAACAGCCTGTTCCTGCCTACGGAGACCCGCTGCCATCTGGCGAACTACTGGATCAGCAGCCCAACAGCAAGCACATTTAACCGTCACTCATGCAACTCTGCACTCCTGCACTACCTGTATACACTTCCAGGGGCCCCGAGTCAGAGGTGCAAGAGAGGCCTTCCTCTGCATAACCAGGCTTTACCCACCAGGTACGTGACAGAGCCACAGGGGATTAAACTATCCAAATGTATTACCCCCGCACTAGACTAGACATGTGCGCCGTCAATAAATTTGTTTCCTTTCGTTCCGTTTCATATTAGAATTAATCCGTATTTCGTAATTCATGTCCGAAATTCAATTTGGATTCGTAAGAAATACGAATTTTCGTTAGGTTCGTTATCTTTTCGTAACAATTACGAACGTTCGTTATGATGAATTTTAAAAAGCAAAAAATACCAAATTTGAAAGCCGCGGAACACCCTTTAAAAGTCTGTGGGAGAAATCAAAAGTGCTAATTTTAATATTATTAAAGGTTAATATGCAAGTTATTGTCATAAAAATTATTTGGGGACCTGGGTCCTACCCCAGGGGACATGTATCAATGCAAAAAAAGTTATAAAAACTGCCGTTATTTTGGGAGCAGTGATTTTAATAATGCTTAAAGTGAAACAATAAAAGTGAAACATTACTTTAAATTTCGTACCTGGTGGGTGTATATAGTATGCCTGTAAAGTGGCGCTTTTTTCCCATGTTTACAGCAAAATTACATTTCTAAAGGAAAAAAAAAGTCATTTAACCACTTGCCGACCGCCTCACGCTGATATACGTCAGCAGAATGGCACGGGCAGGCAGAATCACGTACCCATACGTGATCTGCCTCCCGCAGGTGGGGGGTCCGATTGGACCCCCCCCCCAGGTGCCAGAGGCGGCCGGCATTTGTTCGCGGGCGATGAGAGGTGAGGGGGAGGCCATCCATTGTTGGCCACCCCCTCCAGATCGCTCCCGGCGAATGAAAATCCTTTCTCTCCCTCTGTAATGTAAACAGAGGGAGAGGAAGTGATGTCATCCCTCCTCGAGCCGGTCTTTTCGTTCCGGCGCCGAGGAGAGAAGACATCCAAGTAAGTGCACCAACACTACACTAACAGTAGAACACACTAGGCACACTTTTCACCCCCCATCACCCCCCAGTACCCCCTGTCACACTGACACCAATAGCAGTTTTTTTTTTTTTTTTTTTTTGCATTGGTGTCAGTTTGTGACAGTTATAAGTGCTAGGGCAGTTAGGTTAGCCCCCTTTAGGTCTGGGGTACCCCCCTTTAGGTCCAGGGTACCCCCCTAACCCCCCCTAATAAAGGTTAACCCCTTGATCACCCCCCGTCGCCAGTGTCGCTAAGCGATCGTTTTTCTGATCGCTGTATTAGTGACACAGGTGACGCTAGTTAGGGAGGTAAGTATATAGGTTCGCTGTCAGTGTTTTATAGCGACAGGGACCCCCATATACTACCTACTAAAGGTTTTAACCCCCTGATTGCCCCCTAGTTAACCCTTTCACCAGCGATCACCGTGTAAGTGTTACGGGTGACGCTGGTTAGATAGTTTGTTTTTTATAGTTTATTATAGTTTTAGGGCACCCGCCGTTTATTACCTTATAAAGGTTTAACCCCCTAATTGCTCGGCGGTGATATAAGTTAAGTTTTTAGGATCAGGTAAGGTCTGCGTCGCCCCAGGCAGCGTCAGGTTAGCGCCAGTGCCGCTAACACCCACGCACGCAGCATACACCTCCCTTAGTGCTATAGTATCTGAACGGATCGATATCTGATCCGATCAGATCTATACTAGCGTCCCCAGCAGTTTAGGGTTCCCAAAAATGCAGTGTTAGTGGGATCAGCCCAGATACCTGCTAGCACCTGTGTTTTGCCCCTCGGCCCAGCCCAGCCCAACCCAGCCCACCCAAGTGCAGTATCGATCGATCACTGACACCTACAAAACACTAAACGCATAACTGCAGCGTTCGCAGAGTCAGGCCTGATCCCTGAGATCGCTAACAGTTTTTTGGTAGCGTTTTGAATCAGTCGCTAACAGTCAGGAGCTTTTTTGCCTGTGAGTCTCACTAGTGTACCCCTAAATTTAGAGCCCAAAATGGCAAATCAAAGGTACACTAGTGAAGAGGCCTACACGTTTCTGAGCATGACAGATAGTGAAGAGGAAGTCACTCATCTGTCAGATTCAGGCTCAGAATACGATCCTGTAGAGGACAGCGGCTCCATGACAGATAGCTCTGACGACGGAGTTGTGGTCCCTGCCAAGGTCAGGCGTACCAGACCCCGAACTTCTTCTTCTGTCCTTGAAGTGCAAGAACTGCAGGGCTCTCGTATGGAGCAGAGAAGTACTAGTGCAGCTATTCCTTCTGGTGAACTGGCAAGCACCAGCGGCCTAGTACACCCTGGTGGTACATCCAGCACTGCAGTAACACTTGGTGACGTGGCGAGTCCCATAAGTGCAGTTCAAGCTGGCGAGGTGGTGAGCACAAGTAGTGTCCCGCTGCCACCAAGAAGACAAAGACAGGCCCGTCGTGCCCATAGTGCCCTTCCTGCTGCATTCGCCAATCTGAATTGGGAACCCACCACTTCTGCAGCACCCGTACTTCCCCCATTCACTGGCCAACCCGGAATTCAGGTGGAAACAGTTGATTTTACGCCACTGGACTTTTATTCGCTGTTTTTCACCGAAGATCTCTTTAGATCTATTGTGGACCAAAGTAATTTGTACGCTGGTCAACACATCGCCACTATTCCCCAGTCCTCCCTAGCCAGAGATTGGAAACCAATTACGGTTTCGAATTTAAGCTCTTTCTGAGCCTTTCCCTCAACATGGGCATAAATAAAAAGAGTGAGTTGCAGTCATATTGGTCCACTGACCCAATTTACCATATGCCCGTGTTCTCTGCCTCCATGACCAGGGAACGATACGAGCAGATTTTGCGGTTCATGCACTTCAACGACAATTAACTCTGTCGTCCTCGTGGAGACCCTGGATACGATTGGCTCTACAAAATTCGGCCCCTCATAAACCACTTCAACCAACGTTTTGCAGACTTGTTTACTCCCCATCAAGTTGTCTGCGTTGATGAGTTCCTGATTACATTTTCTGGCCGCTTGTCATTCAAACAGTACCTTCCCAGCAAGCGTGCCAGATACGGGGTCAAGATGTATAAGCTCTGTGACAGGGCCACAGGCTATACATGTAGTTTTATGGTTTACGAGGGCAAAGATAGTCACGTAGAGCCGACAAACTGCCCTGACTACATAGGAAGCGCTGGCAAGATAGTGTGGGACTTGGTGTCACCCTTATTCAGAAAGGGGTACCACTTGTACGTGGACAATTATTACACGAGCGTGCCACTTTTTAGTCACCTTTTTGATCAACAGATTGGAGCATGTGGCACCGTGCGACCTAATCACCGGGGCTTTCCCCAGCGGCTTGTAGATTCCCGTCTTAGGCTGGGGGAGAGAGCCTGCTTGCAGTGTAATAATTTGCTCGCTATGAAGTGGAGGGACAATAAGAATGTTTTCGTTCTTACCTCCCTTCATGCAGACACGACGACCCAAATTACTACGGCAACTGGTGTTGTGGAGAAACCCCTCTATGTCCACGAATATAACCTCAATATGGGAGGGGTGGACCTCAACGACCAGTTGTTGGCACCGTACCTAGTTGCCCGTAAGGCCAGACGCTGGTACAAAAAAGTGTCTGTTTATTTATTTCAATTGGCTTTGCTGAATGCTCATGTGCTATACAGAGCTTCAGGACGGACTGGATCCTTCCTTAAATTCCAGGAAGACATCGTCAGAGCCCTTCTGTTTCCAGACGGTACTCCACCTCACCTTCCCCAACCAAATGCAGTAAGCCGGCTGCATGAGAGGCATTTTCCTTATGTCCTCCCAAGTACCCCTACCCAACGAGCCCCCCAAAAAAGATGTCGTGTCTGCAGCAAGCGGGGATTTAGGCGTGACACCCGGTATTATTGTCCCTCCTGTCCTGACAATCCTGGTCTATGCATTGGTGAATGTTTTGAATGCTACCATACACTAGTTGAGTATTAGCGTAGGGTACAGCACTGCACAGACTAGGACACACTTTCACAGGGTCTCCCAAGATGCCATCGCATTTTGAGAGACCCAAACCTGGTACCAGTTAAAAAAGTTAAAGTTACTAAAAAAAGTGTAAAAAAAAATAAAATAAATAAAAATAAAAAAAATAAAAATACAAAAAAAATTAAAAATAAAAAACCAAAAGTAGTTGTTGTTTTAGGCTCTGTTTCCACTAGTGCGACTTTTCATGCGACTTGGGACTGAAAAGTCGCATGACAAATTGTTTCCCATGATTTCCAATGAGTACCGTTCATATCTGTGCGACTTCAAGTCGCAGCGACTTCAAAGTAGTCCCTGCACTACTTTGGTCCCACTTTGATGCGACTTGAGGTCCATAGATACAGGCATTGCTTCAAATCGCGGTAAAAAGTCGCGGTAAAATCGCGGTAAAAAATCGCGGCAAAATCGCACGACTTTGGGGACGCACTAGTGGAAACATAGCCTTATTGTTCTCTCTCTATTCTCTCTCTATTGTTCTGCTCTTTTTTATTGTATTCTATACTGCAATGTTTTATTGTTATGTTTTTATCATGTTTGCTTTATAGGTATGCAATTTTTTTATACTTTGTTTTTTTATTGTTAACCACTTTTTTGTTTTCAGGTACGCCATTCAGCTGCAGAGCGGATTTATTTATCTTGACAGCAACAGCGTTTGCTCCCACCATAAAGCCGTGACTCCAGCGCTGTCGGAGGTGATTTCACCACCACAGTTACATACTTCAGCATATATGCCGAAGCGTGGGGGCAGCAGTGGGTGGGGGAGCGATTTGCTCCTGCCTTTTGCGGGAGGATGCCCCCATGCTTCGGCATATATATATTTTAGGTAGGCACAGGTTGCGTTAAATGTTTTATTTTTTACTGGTTTTTTTTGTATTTGCTTTGCAGGTATGGTAAGTGTTACTGTTATACTGTAATGTTACTTTGTTTTTTTGTTAACCATCATTTGCTTAGCAGGTACGCCATTCAGTTGCAGCGCGGATTTATTCATCTTGACAGCAACAGCGTTTGCTCCCACGATACATAAAGCCGTGACTCCAGCGCTATCGGAGGTGATTTCACCACCACAGTTACATACTTCAGCATATATGCCGAAGCGTGGGGACAGCAGTGGGTGGAGGAGCGATTTGCTCCTGCCTTTTGCGGGAGGATGCCCCCATGCTTCGGCATATATAAACGGTGCATGTATGCCCATCATTAGAAGTGGGTGGATGAAGGGAGGTATTCTAATGGTGGGCATACCCACCGATCAATATCTTTTTTTCGTTCAGCCCACAGGCTGCATGAAAAAAAAGTTTACAATACATGCCCAACAAGGACCAGCAACGTACTGGTATGTTGCTGGACTTTGAGTGGTTATACCAGAATGATGCCTGCAGGTTTAGGTATCATCTTGGTATCATTCTTTTCAGCCAGCGGTCGGCTTTTATGTAAAAGCAATCCTAGTGGCTAATTAGCCTCTAGACTGCTTTACAAGCAGTGGGAGGGAATTCCCCCCTCCCCCACCGTTTTCTGTGTTTTTCTCTGGCTCTCCTGTCTCAACAGGGAACCTGAGAATGCAGCCGGTGATTCAGCCAGCTGACCATAGAGCTGATCAGAGACCAGAGTCTTAGCTTGGGGTGTCTACTTTCCAAAATGGGGTCATTTGGGGGGTTTTTGTGCCATCTGGGCATTTTATGGCCTTCAAAACTGTGATAGGTAGTGAGGAGTTAAATCACAACTTTACGCCCTTAGAAATCCTGAAGGCGGTGCTTGGTTTTCGGGGCCCCGTACGCGGCTAGGCTCCCAAAAAGTCCCACACATGTGGTATCCCCATACTCAGGAGAAGCAGCTAAATATATTTTGGGGTGCAATTCCACATATGCCCATGGCCTGTGTGAGCAATATATCATTTAGTGACAACTTTGTGCAAAAAAAAAAAATTTTGTCACTTTCCCGCAACTTGTGTCAAAAAATAAAATATTCCATGGACTCAACATGCTTCTCAGCAAATAGCTTGGGGTGTCTACTTTCCAAAATGGGGTCATTTGGGGGGTTTTGTGCCATCTTGGCATTTTATGGCCTTAAAAACTGTGATAGGTAGTGAGGAGTGAAATCAAAAATTTACGCCCTTAGAAATCCTGAAGGCAGTGCTTGGTTTTCGGGGCCCTGTACGTGGCTAGACTCCCAAAAAGTCCTAAACATGTGGTATCCCCGTACTCAGGAGAAGCAGCAGAATGTATTTTGGGGTGTAATTCCACATATGCCCATGGCATGTTTGAACAATATATCATTTAGTGACAACTTTGTGCAAAATAAATAAATAAAGAAATAAATTTGTCACTTTCCCGCAACTTGTGTCAAATTATAAAATATTCCATGGACTCAACATGCCTCTCAGCAAATAGCTTGGGGTGTCTACTTTCCAAAATAGGGTCATTTGGGGGGGGTTTGTGCCATCTTGGCATTTTATGGCCTTCAAAACTGTGATAGGTAGTGAGGAGTGAAATCAAAAATTTACGCCCTTAGAAATCCTGAAGGCAGTGATTGGTTTTTGGGGCCCCGTACGCGGCTAGGCTCCCAAAAAGTCCCACACATGTGGTATCCTCATACTCAGGAGAAGCAGCTAAATGTATTTTGGGGTGCAATTCCACATATGCCCATGGCCTGTGTGAGCAATATAACATTTAGTGACAACTTTGTGCAAAAAAAAATTGTCACTTTCCCGCAACTTGTGTCAAAAAATAAAATATTCCATGGACTCAACATGCCTCTCAGCAATTAGCTTGGGGTGTGTACTTTCCAAAATGGGGTCATTTGGGGGGGGGGGGGTTGTGCCATCTGGGCATTTTATGGCCTTCAAAACTGTGATAGATAGTGAGGAGTGAAATCAAAAATTTACGCCCTTAGAAATCCTGAATACTCAGGAGAAGCAGCTGAATGTATTTTGGGGTGCAATTCCACATAGGCCCATGGCCTGTGTGAGCAATATATCATTTAGGGACAACTTTTTGTAATTTTTTTTTTTTTTTCATTATTCAAACACTAGGGACAAAAAAAAATAAAAATTCAATGGGTTCAACATGCCTCTCAGCAATTTCCTTAGGGTGTCTACTTTCCAAAATGGGGTCATTTGGGGGGGTTTTGTACTGCCCTGCCATTTTAGCACCTCAAGAAATGACATAGGCAGTCATAAACTAAAAGCTGTGTAAATTCCAGAAAATGTACCCTAGTTTGTAAACACTATAACTTTTGCGCAAACCAATAAATATACGCTTATTGACATTTTTTTTTTCCAAAGACATGTGGCCGAATACATTTTGGCCTAAATGTATGACTAAAATTGAGTTTATTGGATTTTTTTATAACAAAAAGTAGAAAATATCATTTTTTTTCAAAATTTTCGGTCTTTTTCCGTTTATAGCGCAAAAAATAAAAGCAATTGTCAGTTAAAGCGATGCAGTGCCAAATTGTAAAAAGTGCTCTGGTCAGGAAGGGGGTAAATCCTTCCGGGGCTGAAGTGGTTAAAAGTACTAGCGCTAGCGGCTATTAATGAACTGTCGGGTCTCTGCAATACTCATAAAGTCATTGAAAAAAACGGCCTGGGGTTCCCCCACAGTGCATTACCAGGCCCTTTGAGTCTGGTATAAATGTTAAGGGGAACCCGAACCAATTTTTTTTTTTAAAAATGCGTGGGGGTCCCCCCAAATTCCATACCAGTGCCACTTTACAGGCATACTCTAGACACCCCCCAGGTACGAAATTTAAAGGAATATTTAACTTTTAGTGTTTCACTTTAAGCATTATTAAAATCACTGCTCCCGAAAAAACTGCCATTTTTAAAACTTTTTTTTGCATTGATACATGTCCCCTGGGGCAGGACCCGGGTCCCCAAACACTTTTTATGACAATAACTTGCATATTAACCTTTAAAATTAGCACTTTTGATTTCTCCCATAGACTTTTAAAACGTGTTCCGCGGGTTTCCGTTGTAACGGAATTTGGATCCAAAATCCGTCAACGAAATTTCGTATTTCGTATAAAATTCGGAAGCATAGCAATTCGTATTTTGGATGCTTCAGAATGTACGAATTTTTGGAAATTCGTATGAAACTAATCGCACATGTCTACCCCGCACCCCGGCTGCTCTGACCTCCCTGTACTGCCCCCCCTCACCAATCCACCAGCAGCCCCTCCCTGCAGATCAACTGCCTGGCTTTCCCTCCTCCCCCTCCCACAAGCTGCAGCTGCTGCTGGGGTTGTGGGAGATCGGTGTCAGGATGGAGAGTGGGGGGCTGATAAACATGTCATGTTTACCAACCCCTTTCTGAATGAACACAGTAAGCGATTGCTACCAATTGCTCCTGTGTTCATTCACCACTGAAGCAGAGTAAGCTGTGTTTGCTATGCTTCAGTTTGTGAAAGAACAGGAAACTGTTCTGTACAGAGCACTTTCTTTTCATTCATCTAAAGTGTAGCAGAGGCTGCAGAGAAAGGGATTGAGGATCAGTGTCCTTAATCTCTTTCTCTCCCTCCAAAAAAAATAAATAAATCAGGGGTCTGTTTTGACGCTGACCTGATGCTTCCCCAAACACAACCCCCCCTCCACCAAAAAAAGTAAAAACTATTAAAAATAAAATTGAAAATAAAACATAGTAAGGCCTTGTTCACACAGGACATACTAAAGCATATGACTGTTCAAGATCTTGTTTATCCACACAGGGATGACAGGTGTACTGTGTATCCCCGTGCAGGCAGCCACTGTCGTGTTAGTTGGCACACTGCGGCTGCATGAACACAGCCAATGCTTCCAATATGACATCTGTGTGGGTGTGAGTGCGAGTGCATGTCCCTAAACCCACACTGATGTCAGTTTGGGAGCCATACAGCCACTGCATCCAAATTGACATCAATGGGACTGCCTGCACAGGAATGCACAGAATATCTGTGCATCCCCATGTAGGCAGGTGCAGTTCAGCCTCCCTGCACAGGTGGCACTGTTACGGCAGCCATTATACAGAGAGGATGGCAAGAAGGCCTCCATAGGCACCATCAGGGGATCAGCTGTTCGACTGGACGCTGCTGTGCTGGATGACCTTAAGTGAGCACTGCCCTCTTAAGTAAGGGCAGTGCTAATAGCAGTTGGCATGCATTTGCAAAGTGGCTAGGTCAGGGACAGGAACTTGCTGGTAAGGGACAGTGTGTCTAGTGTATGGAAAGGTGGAGGAGGAACAGTGTGAGGACCTGACACCTTAGCTTCTACCTTGGACCTCCTTTTTTCTGCCTCTTGGGTGCTCTTGTTACCACACCACCTAACAGTTACCGTCTTCATCAGATGCTGTCATGTATCAAAATACTGCTAATTTGTCTTCCACAGTATTGAGACTGTGTTGTACAAGTTGTTATATAAGGTTCTGCCATACTGTATTTGGCCATGATATTCAGGCCCTGTTGCCACCTTCCTCCAGACCTGCTGCCAGTGCCCCGCCTCCCAGTTTTCACTTGTGGCTGCGGGCTGCACTGGGAACCAGAGTGGGCTCTGCTGCAAGGGAGTAAGGAGCCTATGGAGACCTTAATTAAATGTTGGGGAAGTGGCTCTGAGTACCCTGATGTAGGAAGTGGGGGCTTAGGAGAATCTTATGTAAGGGGGGATGACTCTGGGGACCCTGATGTAAGGGGTGGGATGATTCTGGGGACCCTGATATAAGAGGGTGTCTCTGGGGACACTGATGTAAGGAGGGGGGCCTTTGGGGACCCTGATGTGAAGGGGCTGTCTCTAGGAACTCTGATGTAATGGGGGTGTCTCTGGGAAACCTGAAGATGGGGAGTGACTCTAGGTACCCTGATGTAAGGAGGGGGCTTCTGGGGACCCTGATGTAGTGGGGTGTCTCTGGGGACCCTGAAGTAGGGGGGGCTCTGGGGAATCTGATATAAGGAGGAGGGGTCTGGGGATCTGAATGTAAAGTGGGAGTGACCTGATGTTGGTGGAGTGAATGTGGGAACCCTGATGTAAGTGGGGTGACTGTGAGCATCCTGATGTAAGGAGGGGGGCTCTGGAGACCCTGATATGAGGGGGTGTGTGACTGTGGGAACCTTGATGTAATAGCAGTAACTCTGGGGATCCTGATGTAATGAATGGAGTTCTGGGGACCCTGATGTAAGGGGGGGTGACCTATGAATATAATTTTGCACATTGGTACACTTTTCATGAGAGTGTGTACATAATATATAATACATACTAGGGGGAGTACAACTGGGGGGGAATCAATGGTAGAGGAGGATCTGGGGGTTTTGGTAGATCATAAGCTTAATAATAGAATGCAATGCCAAGCTGCGATTTCCAAAGCGAGCAAAGTCCTTTCTTGTATTAGGAGAGGTATGGACTCCAGAGATAGAGATATAATTTTGGCCCTGTACAAATCATTAGTAAGACCTCATCTGGAATATGCAGTTCAGTTTTGGGCACCAGTTCTCAAAAAAGGATATCTGGGAACTGGAGAAAGTGCAGAGAAGGGCAACCAAACTGAAAAGAGGCATGGAGGAGCTCAGCTGTGAGGAAAGATTAGAGGAACTGAATTTATTCCCTCTTGTGGAAGAGGAGGTTAAGGGGGGATATTATCAGCATGTACAAATACATAAGTGGTCCATATAGTTAACTTGGTGTTGAGTTATTCACTTTAAGGTTATCACAGAGGACAAGGGGGCACTCTTTACGTCTAGAGGGAAAGCGTTTTCATCTCTTAATACGGAAAGGTTTCTTCACAGTAATGCCCCGTACACACGGTCGGATTTTCCGATGGAAAATGTCCGATCGGAGTGTGTTGTCGGAAATTCCGACCATGTGTGTGCTCCATCGGACATTTTCCATCGGATTTTCCGACACACAAAGTTTGAGAGCAGGATATAGAATTTTCCGACAACAAAATCCGATCGCGTCAATTCCGACCGTGTGTGGCCTGTTCCGATGCACAAAGTGCCACGCATGCTCAGAAGAAATTCCGACATGGAACAGCTCGGTCTGGTAAAATTAGCGTTCGCAATGGATACAGCACTTTCATCACGCTGCAATGTTAAAAATGGTTTAATACAGCGCACTCTCTTCTTCCTTATAATGTGACAAGAATTAAGTATTTTTGCTGCTCATATTCACACACACTTCTCACAAACTTATTTCTTTACTATTTATCGGGATTCCCTCAATATATTTTGATTTGTCACATCTGACATCATTATTTTGGTGTTGTTTTTATTTTTTTGGTTTTTAAGGGCGATTATTTTTTTTTTGTTTTGTATTTTTTTCAAGGCATATTTTTTGTTTTTGGGATTTTTATTTGTAGTCCTGAAAATTTTTGTGTGTGTTTTTTGTGTCAAGTTACCACAACACCATTGATATGTTGTTCTATTTAATCTGTAGGAGATTGTTTGGTGTTGTTGTCCCTTGTTAATTTCACATTTTATGTTAGAAATGTACCTGAATCGTCACCAACAAACTGTCCTTTTTGGATGAAAACACACAGGAGAGTATAATTTTCCAAAATAAAACTTTTATTAAGGGATCACAACTAAACAAAGAGGGAGGCAACACTGGAGAAACTGCAGAAATTGGCGAAGCCTTGGACCCCCAGGGCAGGCATCAATAATTTTCAAGCAAAATTGGTGGCCTGAGGAGTCCTTATCTAAGGGAGTGCAGTCTGGTCCATCAGTCCCAGAGATCCGGAAAGCAGCAGATGACATCTGTGTCCCCAGGCTGTGGTCATACGAGAGACTGCAGCTTTTGTCAGACCAGACTGAACCCAGGGTCATCACTCTCTTGTCTTCTTTCCATGCCTCCTTCCACGCTGTGGCTCTGGTGGTGGAGTTTTGGCAGCAGGAGGAGGAGGAGGAGGATGGTCCAACTCAATCACGTCGGTCTTGGGTGTTAGTTCCCCACTCACCCCCTTAGTTAGGACTTTATAAATAAGTTGCTCACACAGGAGGCGTTGACCCTCCTGCATGCCCTGCAGTTTTGTGGCAGCCATGCAGGCAAAGGCCTCTTCAGGAGTGGGTAAGGCTCGGAGGGACGCAGAAGCCTCCTGAATGAGCCTGAGCGCTGAATCCTGCATGGGAGTCGTCTTCCTCGCTCTTTTGTATGGAAGGCGGAGGGGAGGAACCTGCAATTCAGTCAGGCTGCGACTTGTCCCAGGCTTCTCTTGGCTGACACTTAGCCCCGCCTCCTCCTGGCTGACACTAATCCCCGCCTCCTCCTGACTGCCACATTCCACAACCTCCTCCTGGCTGAGGTCTTCCTGTGTATGAAAAAGGGACATAGTTTTCGTTTTTTCTTCATCAATCACACACAATTTTCACCTCCTGACTGTTGCAAATTGAATGTTAACAAATATAACAGACTAGCATTCTGAGCCCAGCATTTTTCATTCTTGTCCCAATTATTTATGACCACTACTGTCTATAGATATGTCAAACACTTTTTTCAATCAGCAATTAGTGATTAATAATAACATCTAGTTAACATCATTTCTTTATTGTCCTGAAATCTGTAGAACTGCTATACCTGACTCCAGCTGGGCTCCTCCACTTCTTCCTGGCTGGAAGGCCCAGGTTGGACATCGGAAGCCTGAGCTGGGGTGGAAGGAAGAGTGGAAGGAAGGGTTGAGAGGGATTCCCTGACTTCAGTGTGGTCTGACAGAAATCGCAGTCTCTCATAGTACCACAGCCTGGGGACATAAACGTCATCTGCTGCAGCTCCGGACCTCTGGGAATCCGTGACCTTCTTGCGCTCCCTAAGATAAGTGCTCCTCAGGCCACCAATTTTGGTTTTTAAATAGGGGATGGTTGCTGTGGGGACCACCGGCTTCACCAACTCCAGCAGTTTCTCCAGCGCTGCCTGCCTCTTTTGTTTATGATTATAATGAGGATGTCTCACTTGCCACAGACAGGGCAGCTCCCTGTATTTGTCTATGAACAGGGGGAGGAAATTGTGGTCATTGAAGCCATCCATTTTCTCTGCTAGACACAACACAAGACAAACCCTAAGGTCAGGCCAAACTCTCCTAATCTTGTTACAATATAGGCTTCAATTTCGAAGCAGTATAGGCCCAAGTTTAGATCTTACCTTCGTTATCACGATCGGCGCTTTCGATGCTCCTTCCTCCGCTCACAGATCGTACGTAATACGCACGCGTGTTACGCTTTATACACACTACGCATGCGTGTAACTCCGCCCGCCCCTGACGTTCTTTCTAGTCTATTCCCCGCCCCTTTTCATTCTGCGCAGTGGGGGAAGAGCACATGGCAGATACACAGCAGGTGCGTGCTAATTATAGCAACGAGGAGGAGGAGGAAAGCCCGGAGCCTGAAACGTCCCAATCCAGAAGTAGATTTAAGGCCTCAAATATGTCCTTTGGGGAGATGTTGGAGATGGTCAACATCCTGAAGATGGAAAGTATGGACCTTACCCCAACCCCAATGTCAGAAAGGCCAAGATAATTGCGAAAGTGGTCAAGAGTCTGCTCCGGAAATTCGGGGTACGACGATCGAAAGATCAGCCCAGGAAGCGGTGGTCAGACCTGAAATTATGAGAACATGAGCAGTACAGAAAGATCCGGAGAGTGCTGCAAAAAAGTAAGTAGTTGTCCTGTGTTCCTATTCTTTATGTTTCTTACGTTCGTGCTGCTCCATGTGCTTTTCTTACAAGTGTACATTTTTAAATGGCAAATTTCATGTTCATGGGTACATTATTCGTTCGTATCAAACATTTTTCTTTCGGCCTATAAAACACCATTGTTTAGGCCATATGCATTTGGCCACAATTTTTATGCCCTACTTGTGAGAAACTATTTTGGTTGTGTAGATGGCTTTGTTACTAGAATGAAATGCAAACTAGATTCTGTGTAAGGAGAGGACACTCAGCAGCTGTTTTCACATCTGGACACTGGAGCACTAGTGTGGGACACAAGAACACCATTTTTATTAGGGGGCCACACAGGTGCTCCAGTGTATACTATAGGGGGGGGGGGGCTACATCTGTGAAGCTTGTACCAAACATGTAAAGTATTGAAGCTTGACAAAGGACACTGAAAATGCTACATTTTTGAACTGTGCCAAAATAAACAATTGTACCCCACTTCCAAGTAGGCATGTGCAATTCGTTTCGTTATGAATTCGTTTTTTAACGAATTTCGACAAATTCGTTAATTCGGGAATATCCGAATTAACGAAAACCCGTTTAACGAATTTTTTCCGAATATTCGTAAATTCGATAAAATTGGACATTCGTAAATTCGGGCATTCGAACATTCGTACATTCGCAATTTACATTCGTACATTCGTACATTCGAACATTCGTACATTCGCAATTTACATTCGTACATTCGTACATTAGTAAATTAGTGAATTCGTAAATTTGTAAATTCGAAAATTCGGAAATCTGAAATAATAGTTAACTAATAATAACTTAACTATTAGTAATTACTAGTAACTTTGAATTTATAGGTATTGTAATTTCCTTTTAAATTTGGCTGTTAGTGAACGTAACACATACAAATTTATCCGAAGTTATGAATGATCCGAAAAAACGGAATGGAACGTAATGAATTAATAATAATAAATAACAATAATAATAATAACAATGTTTTATTATTATTATTTATTATTAATTTGTTCCGTTCCATTTGTTTAAATGCAGCCTTAGTTTTGGATAATTCGTAACTTCGGATAAATTTGTATTTGTTACGTTCACTGACAGTCAAGTTTGAAAGGAAATTACAATACCTATAATTTAATAGTTACTATTTCAGATTTTTGAATTTTCGGGGTTTTTGGTTTTTCAAACTTCGAATTTACAAATTTCCGAATTTTCTAATTTACAAATGTACGATTTTACGAATGTACGAATTTACGAATGTACAAATGTACAAATGTAAAAATGTACGAATGTACAAATGAACGAATGTTCGAATCACGAATGTTCGAATTACGAATGTTCGAATTACGAATGTACGAATGTACGAATGAACGCATTTACGAATTTACGAATGAACGAATTTACGAATCGCAATCATAACGAATGACCCGAAAAACGAAAAAAATAATAAACTAATGAAACGAAAACGAAAATGAACGAATTTTTTTGGCTGTGCACATGTCTACTTCCAAGCAATGTTTCCTATTTATAGTTCTGCCATCAAATCACTGTGTGCTAAGTCTAGCATTTTTGTTTTACATAGGGGAGAAAAGACTCTGAGGACACCCCTCATCCGAGGAGACCAGAGACCCCCCACCTCTGGAAGAAGGGGAAATACCCCCAACCCAAGAAGTGCAGGAGGAGGAAGAAGACGTGGTGGAACTAGTCACCACAACAGGTGAGTGTCTGCGACCACAGGCTCAGGTAAGAGATGGATGCCAGGATATTTTTCATACCTTTTTTTTTTTTTTGGTTTCTCTCTTTTTAGGTGATCGTGATGTTGTGGATCCAGATCGTTTCACATCAGAAAGTGCCCAGATCCTGATCGGGGAGATCATGGGGTGTAATTTACAATTGGAAAACCTCAAGAAAAACATCAATGATGTTATTGTAAAAAATAAAAACATCATTGATGTTTTGGGGCGAGTTTAAAACCCCTCCCAATGCCTTTGTTTTTTTTGTGTGCTCCAATGATCAAAATGTTTGAAAGATTTGTAGAAAAGCCTAATTTGGAGGATGCACACAGTGTGGCAACATGTGCTATCTGCCATCACGGGAGATTAATGGACACGTTTTGGGGGTGCAACCCCTTCCTCAATAATAAAGTAGCTGAGAGGAAGGGGTTTCTACCCAAAACATGTCCCTTGATCCCCCGTGATGGCAGCTAGTACATGTTGACATTGGGAAATTTGTGTGCATCTTCCAAATTTGGCTTTTCCTGGGGTGACTTCACCCCATCTGAACGCAATATCAAACACAGTTCCTAAATACTCATGTCTGATATTGCCTTCAAGTTATACCAAATGTGAACTTTCTAAGTTCAAGATTTGTGTCTTTCTTGTTGGTTTTACACATGCCTGTTTTATCTTAAATGGACATTTACCTGTTTTATAATGCTACCCCAAAAATTGGTATACAACAAACATGTTGGTTTGTTAGAAAAACCTTTTCTAAATGCACATGTGATTGTGCAGGTATTAAAGAGATTGTTAAGCAAGAATGTGTGGATTATTGTGTCAACGCTAAAACACTTTGTTGGTGATGTAATTGGTGTTTTCTGTGAAAATGGGGGTTATTTCCTAAGGGCAAATCCTCTTTGCACTACAAGTGCAGTTTCAGTGCACTTGTAGTGCAAAGTGTCTTTGCCTTTAGTAAATAACACCCAACAGTGCTTTGTATAAGGTTACACAATCACGCCATTTTCTGGACTCAACACATTTCTGTCAGGGTCAGCTAAAACAAACACAAGCAGTAAATGTCCACAAAGATTTTCTTTTTTTTGCTTTTTTATTTGATAAAGGCTTCACAAATTTGCTGGCATATTGATGGCCCCCCTACCCGCAAAGAACTCCAGGTATCGTAACCGGACATCACGGGCACTCAGGGAGGGCAGGCCAGGACGGCCACTTTCAAGCGCCGTCAGTGTTGTTTCATGTATCATTCCGGCCTCAGGCCCAACTGAGCCAGCATAGTTGGCCGAATGTTTGCGTAAAAAGTTATGGAGAATACAGCACGCCATGATTATATGATTAAGTTTATACTCCGCCATATGGATGGGTGTCAGAAATAGGCGGAACCGGCTGGCCAGGATTCCAAATGTGTTCTCCACCACTCTTCTGGCTCAAACCCTCTGTTCCGCGGTGAGGGTCCTCATAGGGAATGGCCGCATAAGATGGTCCCCCAGTGCAAACGCTTCATCAGCAACGAACACAAATGGGAGTCCTTCCACATTGTCCTCAGGAGGTGGCAAGTCCAAGCTGCCATTCTGGAGATGCCTGTAGAACTCCGTCTGGGTGATGACTCCACCATCGGACATCCGGCCATTCTTCCCCACGTCCACATACAAGAAGTCGTAATTAGCCGACACCACCGCCAACATCACAATACTATTGAACCCCTTATAGTTGAAATAGTACGACCCCGAGTTGGGTGGTGGGACGATGTGGACGTGTTTCCCATCAATTGCCCCTTCGCAGTTAGGAAAGTCCCACCGCTGGGCAAAGTGGGAGGCCACAGTCTGCCATTCCTGTGGCGTGGAAGGAAACTGTTGAGGAAAACAAAAATAAATTAATATTTTTGCACATAAACATGGCAAGCAGATTATATGTACACAATGATTCTGCGCTACCAAAAACAAAAAATGAGCAGCTAACACAACCAGCAAGTGTAAACAATGTCAAAAAACAAAATAAGTGTAGCGCTAAAAAAAAAAAAAAAAAGAAATAAAAAAAAGGTCAAATATAAAGTCTATAGACTGACAGTTCAAAAGAGTAAACCATCTGGGGAGGAAGCCCACACACCACCACTAAAAGTGAAAAGGCTTACCGGACTTGGTGGACCCAACAAGGCATACGCCAGGTGGAGTCAGACAAGCTTGGGTGGTGCTGGACTACAGGTGGCCCGGAAGGGCAATGTTGGTGGAGTGGCTTCCACGTGGCTGTATTCCTCATCTTATATTATTAATCCTCCCGTACGCCAACCCCTCTTCTATGAGATGGAGGGATTTTATTCTTGTAAAAGATGTATTGTCTGCCAACACAACTCTGGCATAGGGAGAAAGACTGTATCGTTCATGTCATCAGTTACCCACAAAACATATCTAATCAAACAATTCTGTACCTGCACTACCAGCTATATTGGGTACTTGATTACATGTCATTGTGGGAAACAATACGTGGGTCGCACCATCCGCTCCTTTGCCATAAGAGTGGCGGAACATATCACGCTCATTAAAAGTGGGGACACTAAACACACTGTCCCCCGCCATTACAAGTTACATCACAATTGCGTGATTGATGGGACGCAATTTGTGGTTATTGACAGATACGTCCCCCCCTGGAGGGGTGGTGCCATGACCAGGGGTGTTTCCCGTTTAGAGACCTACTGGATCCATGAGCTCTGTACACTCTTTCCATTAGACCCCTTTCACACTGGGGCAGTTTGCAAGCGGTATTGCGCTAAAAATACCGCCAGCAAACCGCCCCTAAACAGCCTCCGCTGTTTGTTCAGTGTGAAAGCCCGAGGGCTTTCACACTGAAGCGGTGCGCAGGCAGGACGGTAAAAAAAGTCCTGCAAACCGCTTTTTTGGAGCGGTGAAGGAGCGGTGTATTCACCGCTCCTTCACCGCTCCTGCCCATTGAAATCAATGAGACAGCGCGGCTATACCGCGGCAATACCGCGGCTATAGCCGCGCTGTACGAGGGATTTTAAGCCTTTTTCGGCCGCCAGCAGGGGTTAAAACCGCACTGCTAGCGGCCGAATACCGCTACAAGAACGACGGTACAGCAGCGCTAAAAATAGCGCTGTTGTACCGCCGACGCCCCCACCGCCCCAGTGTGAAAGGGGCCTTAGGTATGAATGTTGAAATAGATGTCAACGCTTTTATTAACAAAGCCTGATCCTGTCGCCCTATATTTTGCCTCCCTGTTTTTGAGGTGATTCTCTCTCCTTTTTATACATTCTTTATACATTTTGTATGTATATTTATATCTTTTTGTATTTATATTTATTTGTACTTTACCCCTTTTTTATTCTATTTACCTGATTTTGGCTATATGTGTATAGATATTTATCTATTCTAGCCTTATTTGTATAGCTATCCATCCAATTTAGCCCACAATAATGTAATTCAGGTTTGCGGATGCGTTACATATACAGATATATGACCTTTATTGTATATGTTTATTTGTGATTACTATATCTTATCATATTACGTAAATCAGCTCCATGAGTTTGAATATTAACTGGTATTCCTTTCACGGTTTAACACCACCAGTCACTTTATTTTATTTTTAATGCCCACATAACTGTGGAAACATCGCACTTTATCCGTGTATTTGTCCCTATTTTTTATATACATTTTTTATTTGGGGACATTATATACACACTTGTGTCACCAGGTTGCTACATGTTTGATACCCTGACCTTTGTTTGTTTTGTTGCGTCGTTCACGTCCTCTTTACATGCACGTAATGCCCTTGTTGTGGCCCATTACTATAGTTACCCAGGCATTTACATTTGCCCGCCTCTGTGGGAGGTTCTCATTATGCATGCACTTGACACGTTGCACCGTACGGCCTCACCCCTCTGCCGTCGCACCGCCCCTTCACTGTTGTATTACGCACGCGCCCCACGCACATGCGCTGTGAACATCCTTTCATTTGGATGTGCGCGCACATCGGTGCGCCGCTCACATCCCCAATACCACTTTACATCACGTTTTCCTTCTGCCTATTGGCATTCCGGATGCTTTCGCATTTGTGACCACTGATTAGGTTGCTTTTTATGATCATTCCAGTGGTATTTAGCTGTTCCCACTTCCGGTGCCTACCAATGTGAGGCGCCGGTCGGCCATTTTCCCCCGATACCGGAAGTGAGGTTTTTAACAACCGTGGAGCTGTTTTACATTATTTTTGATGCACTCCCTATATATACTCTGGTGGCTACAGTGGGGGGAACCCCCCCAGACGACGTCTATGCAGATGAAACCCGTCGGGTAGGACCCCACTGTCGCCATTTCTTCACAGCGCTGTTTTTAGATACCTTTACATGTAAGTGTATACTACTTTTAATAAATTCCCATTTATACGGATTTACACTATTTGGCCATTCCTTCTTTTCCTTCATTTGCTGCTGTTATTGCTGGTTCCAATGCCGATTTGAGGGATACGATCCATGTGTGCCTCACCCTACACCTCCGGGTCCGGTAACGTTTGAGGAATACAGCCACGTGGAAGCCACTCCACCAACATTGCCCTTCCGGGCCACCTGTAGTCCAGCACCACCCAAGCTTGTCTGACTCCACCTGGCGTATGCCTTGTTGGGTCCACCAAGTCCGATAAGCCTTTTCACTTTTAGTGGTAGTGTGTGGGCTTCCTCCCCAGATGGTTTACTCTCTTGATGAGATCTGTTCCTGAGGACTCTTCATCTTTTTTCCAAGGATGTCTTTTCATTAGACACATGCATTTTGAACTGTCAGTCTATAGACTTTATATTTTACCTTTTTTTTTTTTTTTTGCGCTACACTTATTTTGTTTTTTGACATGGCAAGCAGATTAGACACAAACATTCTTGGCCAACCTCCTCCAGATAGCATTTATTAAGGGGAAATTAACACCAAAGTATAAGGTACACCTATCATATTCCCCCTCCCGCCCCCCTCTCTTGGGCCATTTATAACATTATGGGGGGTGGGGAAATCTTGGACAGGTAACCCTCTCCACTTCATTGATAGATGAATGCCTAAATACAGGGTATTACTTGGAACAGCCCCTCCTTAGTTACACTATTGGCAGCCCACTGGACAGGTAAGAAGTGTCATAATACAAAGATATAAATACACACTGTACACATTTGAGGACATTTGGACATTCTGCTATTACCTGTCAAGATAATAATAGGATCTAAAAAGTTTCAACAGTACCATTTGAAAGTATACAGGCAGGCCCTTGCACTACATGCTTTGGGTAATTCATCCATAAATCTGAGCACAAAAGAGATGGGTATAGTGTGTATGGGTTTGGCAAATAAGCAGATAGATGATTGAGGATAGATAGAGAATTGGGATCAGCTGAGACAAAAAAAGTCTCAGGCACTCTGCCTGAATTTAAAGCACAAATCACATTTCAAAACATTTTAGGGGGTGTTTGGGGTAAAGCACTACTATGGAGCTGATAAAATACATTGTTAAGTGACTACATGAGGTGAATATAGGGCAGGAGAACATGTTGGGGAGGTTATTGAAGGCCAATCTGTATGAAGGACTAAAAAATTAATTACATACAAATCCAGCATGCATGAGGACAAAGGGGACATTCACAGCATATTCCAATCATGGTAATTAGGGAATGAGGAAAGAAATACAATATATTATCAATCATTAAATACAAAAAAATTTGAGATTAAAGGATAAAAATCTTACCTTCATATACTCCTTCTGCAGGACCTGGATGATGGCAGAACAGGTCTCTGGGATTATGATCCCCAGAGCCTGGGGGGAGATGCCTGTCGAGAACTTCAAGTCCTGCAGACTTCTCCCTGTCGCCAAGTACCGCAGGGTAGCGATGAGCCTCTGCTCCGGAGTGATGGCTTGCCTCATGCAGGTATCCTGCCTGCTAATATAAGGGGTCAGCGAAGCCAGCAGACAGTGAAACACGGGGTCCGTCATCCTGAGAAAGTTCCTGAAATCATCAGGATTATTCTCACGGATCTCACGGAGCAAAGGCATATGACAGAACTGGTCACGCTGAAGCAACCAATTCTTGGTCCATGAACTCCTCCCCACCCTGTTCATGGACAGGACTTGTGTCAAGGTCAGGACCCCAACACCAAGCCCCCGCACAGCACGAACTCTACGAGGAGTACGTATACACAACATGGATAGAAAACGGTCGGCTGCTCAGAACGGAGTAACAGAACGCACTGAAGAACAGCAAGGCCTGTGAAGAGCGACCTGAAAAACAGTAACGAACGAACAAGAACACAATGACTACTTAAAGTCACGCGGAACTTGCTGCACGCACTGAAGAGCAGATACAAACCCACAAGCACAAACTGAATGGCAGAAAATGATCTGAAAGCCACGAGTCTGAAAAAGCACGAATCGTCTCTCACCAAACTTTTACTAACACGAGATTAGCAAAAGGAGCCCAAAGTGTGCCGTGCTTGGTTCTGAACTGGCCTTTTCTAGTCTCGTCGTACGTGCTTGACGTCACCGCGTTGTTGGCGATCGGAAATTTCGACAACTTTGTGCGACCGTGTGTACGCAAAACAAGTTTGAGCCAACATCCGTCAGAGAAAATCCTAGGATTTTGTTGTCGGAATGTCCGAACAAAGTCCGACCGTGTGTACGGGGCATAAGAGCTGTGAAAATGTGAAATAGACTCCCTCCAGAGATGGTTCTGGCCAGCTCAGTAGATTACGTAGATAGGTGGGAATACGAATAAATCAGTGTGTCCTTCACCGCACCACTGTGGTATTGGTAGGAATGCGCGCTTACCAGATGGCAAGCTTAGGAAAGCTTGTGACCTTAACCCGGTCGGGGCCTTTCAGGATGGAAACACCAAAACCACACCACCTCCGCTTGGAATAAGCACGCTGTTCCCCAATTATCCAGTATTCACTGTATTGTAGAGATGTGACCCCTGGCTAGGGGTAAATCTTTCAGGTGCCGCAGTAAAGATGTGTGTGCGAAGTGGGGGCGGAGTCTAACACCACGCTCTCTCACTCATCGCGTCCCTGGTTGCTCAGGTGTTTCCATCCTGAAAGGCCCGACCGGGTTAAGGTCACAAGCTTTCCTAAGCTTGCCATCTGGTAAGCGCGCATTCCTACCAATACCACAGTGGTGCGGTGAAGGACACACTGATTTATTCGTATTCCCACCTATCTACGTTTCTCACTATATTTACTATCTGAAATCGGTTCTGGATAGGACTTTTTTTACCTTTATTGGTTATATGAACTTTATTATGAACTTTGCAATTAATCCCAATTTTGGGTCCAATATTTATTTTATTTGATTTGGTTTATATTATATAAACCTTTGTTGTCACAGCGCTGCTCCTTATTGAATATTTTGTAATGTGTGTATCCCACTTTTAGCAGCCGCTTGTTTATTTATTTTTCACAGATTTGTCACTTATTTTCACTGAGTTGTCACTTGTGGTTTATTTTTTCAATATGTTTTGTATGTACTAATTTTTTATATATAGCGCGGTGGTTTGCCCCCTTTTTTTTACAGCTCAGTAGATTGTTTTAAAAAAGGCCTGGATTATTTCCTAAATAAACATAACATAACTGGATACTATTTATAGGTAAAGTTAATACAGGGAATATATCCAATTGCATCTCGGGGGATCAGGAAGGATTTTTTTCCCCTGCTGTAAGCAAATTGGATCATGCTTTGCTGGGTTTTTTTGTCTTCCTCTGGATCAACTGTATAGGATTGTGTATATGGGATTGTAAAAATATTTTTTTATTTTTTATTTTTTTATTGGTTAAACTGGATGGACTTGTGTCTTTTTTCAACCTGACTAACTATGTAATTATGTGTGAGCGATCCGTCTATAAGTATATTTAGGGCTTTTTTTCTCAGAGAGTAGGTGCAGGAAATCCCCCCATCTTAGTCACCCCTTGTCTCTGCCCCCTACCCACCTCTGACCACCGTCCCTTGATTCCACCCCCTACCCACCTACCAGTACTGCCCCTTTTAGAGAATACAGAACCAAGTATCATTTTGTGGTACTAAATCATTTGTATAGAACACGTTAATGATAAAAAGAAAAGCAGTAAAAAAGATTCCCTGCAGCCAGCAACAATAGAATCCCAGCAATAGATCCCCACACAACAATAGACTCCACCCCAATAACAATAGATCCCCTGCAACAACAGTGAACCACCCACAACAAAATATCACACCCAGTAACAAAATATCCACCCAAGCAACATTAGACCCCTCCCCCCAGCAGCAACAACAGATCTCCCAGCAGCCAACATCAATAGACCCTCCAGCAGCCACTAAAAATAGACCTCTCCCTCAACAGTAGATCCCTTCCAGCAACATAAGACCTCCCCAGCAACAATAGATTCACCATCAGCAACAATAGATCCTCACCCAAAAACAGATCCCCACCAGTGACAATAGATCCCCCAGCAGCCAATATCAATAGACCCTCCAGCACACCCCATGCTATTATATACATTCAGTGCTGGAGACGGGGTTCTGTGGCATGTTTTCACACACCAATGTCAGGCCATTTCTTCCTTCGCCTCTGTTAGCCCATATTTTTATGTAAGACAGAATGCGCACTGCTATTAAGCTCTTCAGTTCACTGTGGTGTGCCATAACCTTCGGCACTATTTTAGCGCTGCACACACTGTTTTTAGCCCACCCACTATTCCACTCTGGGTGGAGGAGGCACCATTCAACATCTTTGCCCTGGACACCAGATGACCTTGTCCCACAGTCGGTAGCAGCAGCTCTTGAACGGGGAGATTCAGAAAACACAGAGGGCCTGTAGGAAGTCTTTGTGAAGTACACCATTGATAGCAAATGAGCCAGTAAATAAGGCAAAACATGCTTACCTTGTGTATACAGTATGTTGAAAAATGCTATATAGTACAATTAGCTGAAAAGGCAATGACCGAAACCCATGCAGTGCAGTTCAGGGAGAAGACAGAAGAATGACTAGCTGTAGAGCATCAAGCTGTAGATGGAGTAGATGCAGAGCAAAATTTCAGGATTCCTTCCCACAGCTCTTACTACAGCTGCACAGTAAAGCAGACAAAGTTTTCGTTATGCAGGTATGCGCTATATACACGCATATATTCTGGGACCTGTTTGGCAACACACACATGGTTGGTTGCCCTGCACTTTCCAACCCACAAGACTCTACAAAAGAAAAGAAACCAACCATATCTTTATCTATTTCTGTCCTCAAGCCTGCAGGATCATTATAGCTTTAGCCCATTGCTGTCAAAGGACCAAGCCTATTTTGATACTTTCTGTTTACAAGAAAAATCTGTATTTTTTTGCTAGAAAATTACTTAGAACCCCCCCAAACATTGTATATATATATATATATATATATATATATATATATATATATATATATATATATATATATATATATATATATATTTTTAGCAGTGATCCTAGAGAATAAAATGGCCTTTGTTGCAATTTGTTAAGTCACATTATATACAGTGGGGACGGAAAGTATTCAGACCCCCTTAAATTTTTCACTTTTTGTTATATTGCAGCCATTTGCTAAAATCATTTAAGTTCATTTTTTTCCTCATTAATGTACACACAGCACTCCATATTGACAGAAAAGCACAGAATTGTTGACATTTTTGCAGATTTATTTAAAAAGAAAAACTAGTAGTATTCAGACCCTTTGCTGTGACACTCATATATTTAACTCAGGTGCTGTCCATTTCTTCTGATCATCCTTGAGATGGTTCTACACCTTCATTTGAGTCCAGCTGTGTTTGATTACACTGATTGTACTTGATTAGGAAATCCATACACTTGTCTATATAAGACCTTACAGCTCATAGTGCATTTCAGAGCAAATGAGAATCATGAGGTCAAAGGAACTGCCTGAAGAGCTCAGAGACAGAATTGTGGCAAGGCACAGATCTGGCCAAGGTTACAAAAACATTTCTGCTGCACTTAAGGTACCTAAGAGCACAGTGGCCTCCATAATCCTTAAATGGAAGACGTTTGGGACGACCAGAACCCTTCCTAGAGCTGGCTGTCCGGCCAGACTGAGCTATCGGGGGAGAAGAACCTTGGTGAGAGAGGTAAAGAAGAACCCAAAGATCACTGTGGCTGAGCACCAGAGATGCAGTCGGCAGATGGGAGAAAGTTGTAGAAAGTCAACCATCACTGCAGCCCTCCACCAGTCGGGGCTTTATGGCAGAGTGGCCCGACGGAAGCCTCTCCTCAGTGCAAGACACATGAAAGCCCGCATGGAGTTTGCTAAAAAACACCTGAAGGACTCCAAGATGCCGAGAAATAAGATTCTCTGGTCTGATGAGACCAAGATAGAACTTTTTGGCCTTAATTCTAAGAGGTATGTGTGGAGAAAACCAGGCACTGCTCATCACCTGTCCAATACAGTCCCAACAGTGAAGCATGGTGGTGGCAGCATCATGCTGTGGGGGTGTTTTTCAGCTGCAGGGACAGGACAACTCATTGCAATCGAGGGAAAGATGAATGCGGCCAAGTACAGGGATATCCTGGACGAAAACCTTCTCCAGAGTGCTCAGGACCACAGACTGGGCCGAAGGTTTACCTTCCAACAAGACAATGGCCCTAAGCACACAGCTAAAATAATGAAGGAGTGGCTTCACAACAACTCTGTGACTGTTCTTGAATGGCCCAGCCAGAGCCCTGACTTAAACCCAATTAAGCATCTCTGGAGAGACCTAAAAATGGCTGTCCTCCAACGTTTACCATCCAACCTGACAGAACTGGAGAGGATCTGCAAGGAGGAATGGCAGAGGATCCCCAAATCCAGGTGTGAAAAACTTGTTGCATCTTTCCCAAAAAGACTCATGGCTGTATTAGATCAAAAGGGTGCTTCTACTAAATACTGAGCAAAGGGTCTGAATACTTAGGGCCATGTGATATTTCAGTTTTTCTTTTTTAATAAATCTGCAGAAATGTCAACAATTCTGTGTTTTTCTGTCAATATGGGGTGCTGTGTGTAGATTAATGAGGAAAAAAAATGAACTTAAATGATTTTAGCAAATGGCTGCAATATAACAAAGAGAAAAATTTAAGGGGGTCTGAATACTTTCCGTCCCCACTGTATGCGCAGTGGTTTTTCAAAAAAAAAAACACTATATATAATCCAATTTTTTGTAAAATGTGAAAGATGATGTTACGCCGAGTAAATAGATACCTAACATGTCATGTTCTAATACTGTGCACACTCGTGGAACGGCAGAAAATGACAATACAGGTTACCAGTGTAGAGTTACAGAGGTCTAGTGCTAGAATGATTGCTCTCGCTCTGACGTTCGCTGCGATAGCTCACATGTGTGGACGTGATCTACGTATGCGTTCACCAGTGCAAGTGAGCATGGGGCACTTTAAAAAACATCTTTGTTATTATTTATTTTGTTACTTTTTTTTTTTTTTTACACTGTCCTTTTACATTTTTTTGAATCACTTTTATTGCTGTCACAAGAAATATAAACATCCCTTATGACAACAATAAAATATGACAGATCCTTTTTATTTGGAGATGTGGGGTCAATAAGACCCCACATCTCTCCTTTACAATGGAAAGCATTGGATGAAAAAATCTAAACAAAAAAACATTTATCTAATGCTTTAAAAAAAAAAAATATGTCATGAACTCGCTCCGGTCCTCCTAGGCCATAGAGATGAGCAGAGGCCATCTTTCCTCTGTTCATCTCTGTGGCTAGCCGCCCGAGAACTACCGGAAAGCGGCAGGGGGTGGGGTGCTACCCCTCTCACCGATTCTAAAAGTGATCCATAAAAGTGATAAATATATTTATTTATTTATTTTACATATATACATATTCACATACATAAATATGTATCTACAAGGTATAAACATACATTATTACTAAACCTAGTACTTATGTTTGCATGTTCACTGTGAATGATACATTGGGGGGATTTACTAAAACTGGAGAGTGCAAATTTTGGTGCAGTTCTGCATAGAAACCAATCAGCTTCCAGGTTTTATTGTCTAAGCTTAAAGTGGCTGTAAAGGCTGAAGTTTTTTTTTACTTTTTAAAGTGGTTATAAACCCTTTACAACCACTTTTTACTACAGGCAAGTCTGTAATTAGGTTTACCTGTAGCTACCCTGGATATATCCTAAACCTACACGGTTTAGGAGATATCCCTGTATTTGCATGTGCCAACGTCATCGGCGCATGCACACTGAAGCAAATTGAAGCAACGGCACGTACCTGCTGTTGCTTCAGTTAGACTGTGCAGTTACCGGCAGCTCCCACGCGCAAGCGCGGGAGTGACGTCATCGCGGCTCCGGCCAATCACAGCGCCGGAGCCGCAATACCCGGAAGTAACCCCCCGGGAGAGATGTCGGCTGCCGGAGCAGTGAACAAGGACCGCTGGGGGGGCTTCGATCTCAGGTAAGTAATTCATAATGAGCTAGTATGCTATGAATAGTAGCTCATTATGCCTTTGTCTTGCAGGTTTTTGGGTTTTTTAAATTTTTTTCTAGGGTTTACAACCACTTTAAGGTAAAAAAAAAAAATATAGAACCACAAAAGCTATTAAAGTGATACTAAAGGCTAAAATTTAAAAAAAAACTTCTGTTAGCAGCATCCCCCCAACCCCCCTAATACTTACCTGAGCCCCATCTCAATTGAGTGATGTGCACAAGAGCAGCGGCTCTCCCGAGTCTCTCCATCCTCATTGGCTGAGACCATCTCCATCCTCATTGGCAGCGGGAGCCAATGACTACGGTTAATCACGTAGTGTAATGTAGTCTGGAGCGCCGGCCGAAAGCTCACAGACAGCCCCTGGATGATGTGACTCTATCACGAAACGCTGCGTAGGGCAGAGCGACGTGTTCTCGTCACCTCCCATTGCTGCTGTTGTTTCCAGTAGGACGGGCTGCGTGTGAGCTTCCGGCCGGCGCTCCAGACTACACTACATGCCTACTATTGTCTACTAACATGTGAGTTTAACTTTTTACTTATCCAATAAAGTCAATGATTTTACACTATATGGAGCCTTTTTTTCCTTCTATGACCGTATCTGCAATGCTGTGGGCTGATGTCTGAGTACCTGTCAGTGTGAACATCTTTAGCCTGACCCTGCAGTCTTTGATGTCCCATCTCGGTATAAGGTCTCTGATCCATTGGTCGTGGTTCGAAGCAGTATTAACAAACAGCTTTCTCTGATCCTCTGTAACGGGGGATCATGAGTTTCTGGTAAGCGGCCAGTCTGACTTCACGGTGGTGGAGCAAGCACGCTTTTTTCTTCTCACAGCAAGAATTTATGTTTTTTGGAACTTTTTTAAGATACTTTCATATCACTTGGGTGATTTATTTTTTATACATGGACTTTTTATTATCACTTTGAACATTTTATTTTTGGATTGATTATTCATTTGACATGTGTTTTGTATATTATGTATACACTAAAGGGGAACTCTTCACTTAGTTCTAAATATTTGGTTTGGTGATGATGTGTATGATCACCAATCTGTTTTAGCGCGGTTCAACCCCCCTTTTTTTCTTATTTAATTTCACTGTGTTTGTGTTTCATAGATGAATCACGGCTATAATTGTTATTGTTTATGTATTTCACTGTAGCGCAGTTATTCCACTTATTTTTCTTACCATGCTCAGCTGCACCAGATTCTGAGTGCTCCAGTTTAAATCTCCCCCATTGTGGGGGAGCAAAGCATAATAAACACATAACAGATTTGCTAATATTTATCTGTTAAAAACATAAATAGTTACATTAAAGGGATTCAATTCCATATCCCTTGCACAGACCAGGTAAGTATAACATGTTGGTTATAAAGAATAAAATAAGACTATACAATCACTTTAAGTAGACAATTTCTGTTTTTTAGCAGTTCAATATTAATAACATTGTTATGTGTTTATTGCACAGAGTAGTCCCCCCCCCCCCCCTTCTGGGGTCCCCCACCAACACTCTTGGCTCCTCCTCTTCTCTGAGTGCCCCCATAGCAAGCCAATATCTATGGGGGGGCACTTGTGCAGGCTCGATCATGAGCTGTGCTGCCTGCATCCATAGATATAGACAGCAAGGCTCGCCCTGCCTCCCACTCCCTCCTCACAGGATTTGACTGACAACAGCAGAAGCCAATGGCAAAGCCTCAGCAAAGCCTGTGAGAGTGGGGAGAGAGGAGAGAGCTGCTACAGACGGGCACTGCGCTGGATCGAGTGAGGGATCAGGTAATTAGAGGGGGGGGGCGATACTAATACTTTTTACCTTAATGTAGGTAAAGCATTAAGGAAAAAAATGTTTGGGATTTAGAACTACAAATGCATTTAACCACTTCACATCCCGCCCATATTCATATGAGGTCCGCAGGAGGGATCTCCCATCCTGATTGGGCATCATATGAGAGGTGAGGTGTGAGGTGAGAGGAGACTGATGGTGTGTTCCCAGTACAGAGGAACACTGATCGGTCTCCTCCCCTTGTGAGTCCCCTCCCCCACATTTAGAACCCCTCCCTAGGTAACACATTTAACCCCTTGATCGCCCCCTAGTGTTAACCCCTTCCCTGCCAGTGACATTTATACAGTAATCAGTGCATTTTTATAGCACTGATTGCTGTATAAATGTGAATGGTCCCAAAATGGTGTCAAAAGTGTCTGATGTGTCCGCCATAATGTCACAGTCACGATAAAAATCGCAGATCGCCGCCATTACTAGTGAAAAAAAATAATAATACAAATGCCATAAAACTATCCCCTATTTTGTAGACGCTATAACTTTTGCACAAACCAATCAATATACAATTATTGCGATTTTTTTTACCAAAAATGTAGAAGAATACATATCAGCCTAAACTGAGGAAAAAAAATGTTTTTTTTTTAAAAATTGGGATATTTATTATAGCAAAAAGTAAACAATATTGTGTTTTTTTCAAACTTGGAGAAAGAAAACAAATCCTGGACGGCCGCACTCAATGAAAAAGAAAGCACCTTTATTGTGACAAAAAACCAGAACAGGCCACATAAAAAGTGGATAATACAGGACAGCAGCTAACGCGTTTCACATCTACTGATGCTTACTCTTAGCTAGATTGAAAGTTGTCAAACATGTACATATAAAAGGGAAGTGGTTTAAAAATATGTAGAACACCTGGCAATAAACTCAGGGTAGGAAACACCACACCCATTGCACAATTAACCTTCAAAGACCCAGAAATTATAAAGTGTTGATAAAAATTGATTGGAATAAAAACTATTGTCTATACCTAAGATACTGGGAAATCGCAATTGTTCGCACAGTGCAAAAAATTATTATCATGTAACCACAAGAAATGCAAAAAGTCATTTAGAAAATACCAAATACATGTATGTATAAATGTATAAATACATACAAATGAAAGTAAAAAGAAGAACTTTAGCAAAACATTGTGTGGAACAAAAATTGTTGCATGTGTGCTGAACTTATGCGGTACACATAGATACTGCGGTGCGCTAAAAGCTTGTCAATATGAAAAATGCCAAAAAGAAAAATGAAAAAAGAGAAAAGAAAATATATGTATATATATATATATATATATATATATATATATATATATATATATATATATATATATATATATATATATATATGCAATTTGCGATTGACTGATTAAAATAACTCGAAAAATGTCACATCGCATAGAGTATGAGGTTAAATTTCTCATGACAAAACATAGACAGCCATGCAAGCGCACAGAAGTGTAAATATGAAGATAGATAGCCTGAAGTGTAGCTCATATAATATACCATGATGATACAAAAATATAATACAGATAGCAATTGAACAAATAACCAGAAGAAGAGGCAATGAAAACACATTAGAGGAAAAAGGAAAAAAAAAAAGAAAAAATAACAAAAAAATACATATGTTGGAACATGAAGTCTCACTTGAATTGCTGCAAACGGGATGCAACAAAATAAAATGAAAATGACGTAAACATTTTGGCAGTAGACTGTATACACTAGAACAAACAGTCTCACTTTAGCCGGTATAGACGAGATGAAAAAACTGATAAGAGATGGTGAGACTCTACTACAATCGCTATGATATAAATAGCGAAAAATGTTATCGTTCAGGATGTCTGAACCTGGAGATTGGGAGTGTCACAAAAAGTGCAATCAAACGCAAAGTCTTACTCCATCAGTGATACTCATATAGAACGAACTATACCACCAGGTAGAAAGTCTCACTCCATCCGCTGCAATCTGCAACATTGTTAGTTTAAATGTATCCTGGCTAGTGTGTAGCGAAGGGCCAACAACATTACTATGAACAACTAAAGATGTGTTTAATAAATTCCTAGTGGCCAGAATTAAATGAAGAAAATAATATAGATAAATAACTAAAATAAAATAAATAGAATAAGGACCTGATAGTTCCGCTAATTCTGGAAATAATATGTTGAGGTAACTAAGTGCTATTGAGTATATTTGAATTATACAACTCACTAGAAAATGAAAAAAAGAAGGAAGAAACTCTATTAGTTAGAAAATAAAAGTATTAAGCCCATCTCATTTGACCTCTAATGGGCTGGACAGAAAACTGCAGAGCGCATCGGAGGATGTAAATGAAAAATTAAATGAAATTTCTGCGGATTTATTCATGGAAATTCATTAATGGAAATTCTGTGAATTCATTTATAGAAATGTGACACATCCCACTCAAAATTCAGTCCCAAAGGCTGCCTGGTATTTAAAATAAAAATCCATTTAACTTCCCGTTTGCACAGAATATTAAACTTATCTCCTCCTCTAAGTGGTTTCCTTATCTTTTCAATACCCTGAATGGTACGGCTTTTTGTATCTTTCTGATGATTAGAGGTCCAAAGTCGCGCTACATTTGTGGCATGGTTTTTTTGGGATGTCATAAAGATGATTGTAAAGACGATCTTTTAATCTACGTGTGGTTCTGCCAACATACTGTACGTGACATATGGTGCAGGTAATTACATACACGACATACCATGTATTACAGTTTATTAAAGAACGTATTTTGTGGGTATAACCTTTGGAGGCTGATATAATGGTGTTGCCCTTATGGATGAAAGGACAATAAGAACAGCCACGACTCCCACATCCAAAGGTGCCCTGAATGGCTAGCCAATTGCTAGATGTGCTGGCACTGGAAAAGAGACTAGGTGACAAAATGCTACCCAGGTTTCCTAGAGACCGTACGGATGCCCTTATGGAGAATATGGGTATAGACTGGGTCATGGTTCAATACCGGAAGGTACTTGGTAACTATCTTTTTGATTTTATTGAATTCCTCACTGTAGAGAGTAGAAAAGGTCGGAATGGGATTGAGTTTCTTGGATTTGATTTGTTTGTTAGAGGATCTATCAGCAAGGAGTTTGTCTCTGGGTACCTGATTTGCTATTTTAAGACCTCTGTTGATAATTGATTTTGAGTATCCTCTGGACTCAAATCTCACTGCCATAAGTGTGGATTCATGATTAAAATCATTTTGCTTACTACACAGCCTCTTCAGTCTAAGGAATTGACCTACTGGGATGCTGTTGACTGTATGGCTCGGATGGCCAGAATCTGCCCATAGCAGCATGTTACCAGTACTAGGCTTCCTATACAGATTGGAGACTATCTTGCCATTCTCTCCTGTTAACCTAACATCAAGAAACGCTATGGTTTTAGTATTGATGTTTCCAGTGAATCTCAAATTAAGAATATTATCATTTAAATACATTAACCAATTCTCAAGATCAATATGCGGATCGGAGACAATAAACAGGAGGTTGTCTATGTATCTGCAATTAAAAAATGGTGTCTGAGCAGCGGGGGCCACCAGCCCCAAAGATGTGGAGCCTTTCCCACCATCCCATGTATAAATTGGCCAAGGATGGTGAAAATTTGGCACCCATGGATGCTCCACATCTTTGGAGGTAGTAGCCCCCGTCAAACATAAAAAATTATGAGTCAAAAGAAGTTCCAGACACATCAATATGAACTCCTGTAGAACAGGAGAAAATTGTCCCGATCTCTGCAGAAAAAAGGAGACTGCTTGTAAACCAAGTGTATGGGGTATTGAGGAATAAAGGCTAGAGACATCGCATGACACCCAGCAGAAATCATCCTCCCATGTGATGGTTTCAAGCTTGGCAAGTAATTGTTTAGTGTCACGGAGGTAACCGGGGAGGTCTGTTACCAGAGGTTGCAGTTGTTGGTCCACCCATTGTCCCAAGCACTCATTGAGAGAACCAATGCCTGCGACAATGGGTCTTCCCGTTAATGGAGTGAGTCCTTTGTGTAACTTGGGAAGATGGTGAAATATAGGCATAATAGGGGACTCTGGGATCAGCATTTCTTTGTCCTTATTTGAAAAAAATCCCAGCACAAACACCTCTGTCTAAAAGGGATGAAAGTTCCTTTATAAAAGAATCTGTAGGGTCCCCCTTAAGTTCACCATAAGTGCCCTTGTCTGATAATTGTCTCAAAGCTTCTTCTCTATATGCTGAGGCATTCATAACCACCACAGCTCCACCTTTGTCTGCATTTTTGATTACTATAGAGGGATCTTTCTGTAGGCTGTGAAGAGGTGCTTTCTCGTCAGTACTAAGATTAGAAATAGGGTTGTGAGGTATTTTTTATTGCAGATACATGGACGACCTCCTGTTTATTGTCTCCGATCCGCATATTGATCTTGAGAATTGGTTAATGTATTTAAATGATAATATGCTTAAAGGGGTTGTAAAGGTAAAAATTTTTTCACCTTAATGCATTCTATGCATTAAGGTGAAAAAACTTCTGACAGAACCGCCGCCCCCAGGCCCCCCGTTTTACTTACCTGACGCCTCGAAAGTCAGCTTCGCGTTCCCGACATCTGTTCCTCCGCTCACCCTGGCCGCTGATTGGCTGCAGTGGATGGATTGAAAGCAGCGCAGCCATTGGCTCGCGCTGCTGTCAATCACATCCGATGACGCGGCGCGCCGGGGGGCGGGGCCGAGTGATACAGCGAGCGGCTATAGCCGCCGGCTGTATCACGGGAGCGCGCCCGCAAGCACTCACCACCGTGCGAGGGAGCTCGCATTAAGGTGGTGAATGCTTGCGGGGAGGAGCTGAAACAGCCGCCGAGGGACCCCAGAAGACGAGGTTCGGGGCCACTCTGTGCAGAACGAGCTGCACAGTGAAGGTAAGTATAACATGTTTGTTATTTTAAAAAAAAAAAAAAAACACCTTTACAAACGCTTTAATTTGAGATTCACTGGAAACATCAATACTAAAACCATAGAGTTTCTTGATGTTAGGTTAACAGGAGAGAATGACAAGATAGTCTCCAATCTGTATAGGAAGCCTAGTGCTGGTAACATGCTGCTACGGGCAGATTCTGGCCATCTGAGCCATACAGTCAACAGCATCCCAGTAGGTCAATTCCTTAGACTGAAGAGGCTGTGTAGTAAGCAAACTGATTTTAATCATGAATCCACACTTATGGCAGTGAGATTTGAGTCCAGAGGATACTCAAAATCAATTATCAACAGAGGTCTTAAAATAGCGAATCAGGTACCCAGAGATAAACTCCTTGCTGATAGATCCTCTAACAAACAAATCAAATCCAAGAAACTCAATCCTATTCCGACCTTTTCTACTCCCTACAGTGAGGAATTCAATAAAATCAAGAAGATAGTTACCAAGTACCTTCCGGTATTGAACCATGACCCTGTCTATTCCCATATTCTCCATAAGGGCATCCGTACGGTCTCTAGGAGACCTCCATCCCTGGGTAGCATTTTGTCACCTAGTCTCTTTTCCAGCCAGCACATCTAGCAATTGGCTAGCCATTCAGGACACCTTTGGATGTGGGAGTCGTGGCTGTTCTTATTGTTCTTTCATCCATAAGGGCAACACCATTATATCAGCCTCCAAAGGTTATACCCACAAAATACGCTCTTTCATAAACTGTAATACATGGTATGTCGTGTATGTAATTACCTGCACCATATGTCACGTACAGTATGTTGGCAGAACCACACGTAGATTAAAAGATCGTCTTTACAATCATCTTTATGACATCCCAAAAAAACCATGCCACAAATGTAGCGTGACTTTGGACCTCTAATCATCAGAAAGATACAAAAAGCCGTACCATTCAGGGTATTGAAAAGATAAGGAAACCACTTAGAGGAGGAGATAAGTTTAATATTCTGTGCAAAGGGGAAGTTAAATGGATTTTTATTTTAAATACCAGGCAGCCTTTGGGACTGAATTTTGAATGGGATGTGTCACATTTCTATAAATGAATTCACAGAATTTCCATTAATGAATTTCCATGAATAAATCCGCAGAAATTTCATTTAATTTTTCATTTACATCCTCCGATGCGCTCTGCAGTTTTCTGTCCAGCCCATTAGAGGTCAAATGAGATGGGCTTAATACATTTATTTTCTAACTAATAGAGTTTCTTCCTTCTTTTTTTCATTTTCTAGTGAGTTGTATAATTCAAATATACTCAATAGCACTTAGTTACCTCAACATATTATTTCCAGAATTAGCGGAACTATCAGGTCCTTATTCTATTTATTTTATTTTAGTTATTTATCTATATTATTTTCTTCATTTAATTCTGGCCACTAGGAATTTATTAAACACATCTTTAGTTGTTCATAGTAATGTTGTTGGCCCTTCGCTACACACTAGCCAGGATACATTTAAACTAACAATGTGGCAGATTGCAGCGGATGGAGTGAGACTTTCTTCCTGGTGGTATAGTTCGTTCTATATGAGTATCACTGATGGAGTAAGACTTTGCGTTTGATTGCACTTTTTGTGACACTCCAAATCTCCAGGTTCAGACATCCTGAACGATAACATTTCCTTTTTTCGCTATTTATATCATATCGATTGTAGTAGAGTCTCATCATCTCTCTTTAGTTTTTTCATCTCGTCTATAGCGGCTAAAGTGAGACTGTTTGTTCTAGTGTATACAGTCTACTGCCAAAATGTTTCCGTCATTTTCATTTTATTTTGTTGCATCCCGTTTGTAGCAATTCAAGTGAGACTTCATGTTCCAACATATGTATTTTTTTGTTATTTTTTCTTTTTTCTTCCTTTTTCCTCTAATGTGTTTTCATTGCCTCTTCCCCTGGTTATTTGTTCAATTGCTATCTGTATTATATTTTTGTATCATCATGGTATATTATATGAGCTACAGTTCAGGCTATCTATCTTCATATTTACACTTCTGTGCACTTGCATGGCTGTCTATGTTTTGTCATGAGAAATTTAACCTCATACTCTATGCGATGTGACATTTTTCGAGTTATTTTAATCAGTCAATCGCAAATTGCATATATATATATATATATATATATATATATATATATACATATTGTCATGCCTTCTTTAATAAGGCTTGTGATTTTCCTATTTACCCTTTGATTTAATTAGATTGCTCTATGCTGCCATCTAGCGACCATTTTGCATAACTGCGCTATATCTATTTCATGTAGTCATTTAGTATAGCTGGCTAGTTTTGGTACATGAAAGCCTCCGTACTTTCTATCCCATCAGGCCTTGCATCAGCTTCCTCCACCATTTCATCTTTTCCTACCATGGAAGCATACACATCTGCTGCTAAGCTCTACGTTAGCCATCCGGATCCATCTTCGGTATGTTTACTAATTGTATCTTCAGCTAGATAGATAGATAGGTAGGCACTAATTGTATGATCTTTGTTAATTGCATTTTGTCTGTATCTGTTACAGTTTTACTCTATCTTGTATCAATAAAAGTTCAAAAGGATTCTGCGCCTACTGGAATGCATTGGTATGAGAGGAGTTAACAGTGTGCCCGAATACACCTCAGTCACGTGTAGTGAGGGGCATAACAGTAAAACGAAGGCTTCTAAGCACGGCTGGCATACAGAACAGCAGCAAAGCAAAGGCTTCTAAGCACGGCTATCATACAGAACGCCAGTAATACAGCAGTGTTATCAGCTTCCATATAGCTGGACACTATGTCACAGACAAAGTCAGAGCACTTCACAACAAGGTCAGAAGTTTACTCCACGAGCACAAGGAGGTCAGTGAAAAGCGAAACAATTGCCATTGCCCGCGCAAAGGCGCAATCTGCAAAAGTAAAAGCTGACTTTGCGGTAAAGGAGGCCAAAATAAAAGCTGCATTCGCTGAAAAAGAAATAAAAGCTGCGGCCGAGATGCAACTTAAATTAGAAAAGTTACGTATGGAAACTGCATTGGAGGAACTAGCTGCAGAGAAGGAGTCAGCGGCTGCTGCGGCCGAGGCAGACATCTTAGAAGAACTTGCAAAGCCCACCAGTGAGCGGCTCAGCAACGTACTTGAAAGAAAATCCGTTCCTGACGACGGTACAGAGCGTACCTCAGAATATGTGCGGCGACACGCCGAACCAGACAGCTGCCCACTTACAGCACCGAGAGCGGAATCAACCCCTGCCATTCACATGCCTTACGTCAAGCAAGAAAGTAAACCCGCACTCAGTCAGTTTTCAGCACATTCTGCAGCCAGGCTATCAAAACACTACGTCACAGTTGACCAAATCGAAAATGAAGAACGACGGGTTAAAAGACACAGCGACTGTATCTCTGATGACCGCAAATACCCACCAAGTTCCTGGCACAACAGAGCGCCCCCTGGCTACTCACACAACAATCAAGGTATGTCAGATTTCTTCAAGTTCTTAGCACGACGTGAACTGTTAGCAAAGGGACTTGCAAAGTTTAATGATCGCCCTGAAAGTTATAGAGCATGGCGTTCGTCCTTCAGAAATGCAACTAGAGACCTTGAGCTAAATGCAAGTGAAGAAGCCGACCTCTTAGTCAATTGGCTGGGGAATGAGTCGTCAGAGCATGCAAGGAGAATCAGAGACCTTAACATTAATTACCCAAGCAGAGGGCTGAGCATGATATGGGAAAGGGTTGATGAATGTTACGGTTCCCCAGAAGTTATAGAAAACTCTCTTTTTAAAAGAATAGATGACTTTCCCAGGATTCCTAACAAAGGCTACCAGAAGCTGAGAGAACTGAGTGACCTAGTGACAGAACTCCAAATAGCCAAAGCAGAAGGAGACTTGCCAGGCCTTGCCTTTCTGGACACAGCCCGTGGCGTTAACTCTATAGTGCAAAAGCTACCTTACAGCCTTCAAGAAACCTGGATTTCACGAGGCTCCAAGTACAAGCAAAAGCACAACGTCCCCTTCCCACCATTCTCTTATTTTGTGGACTTTATTCGCTATCAAGCAAAGGTTAAAAATGATCCTAGTTTTGACATCTCATCATCTGACTCTGCTTACCCTAGGTCAAGTAAGCCTGCTCTAACCCGCAACTTCAAAGACGCACCTGTTGCAGTATGCAAAACAAGTGTATCTCCAACACAGGATCCAAGCAGAGAGTGTCCTCTTCACAAGAAGCCTCATTCGTTGTCAAAGTGCAGAGGTTTTAGAGAAAAGACTCTCCAAGATCGCAGAACCTTCCTCAAGGAAAACAGACTTTGTTACAGGTGCTGCGCATCAACTTCTCACCTTGGGAAAGACTGTAAGGTGAGCATCAACTGCTCTGAGTGCAACAGCTCAGAGCACAACACAGCTCTACATCCAGGGCCAGCGCCATGGACTCTTACCCCCTCACCCACAGTGGACGAGCACGGCGGGGAGCAACAAGACACAGTACCTCCTGTAGTTACACCCTGGTGCACCCAAGTCTGTGGAGAAGGTCTGTCTAACAAATCCTGCTCTAAGATTTGTCTTGTCACAGTTTACCCCACGGGTCGCAGAGAAAAGGCAGTGAAGCTATACGTGATCCTGGACGATCAAAGCAACAGATCACTCGCCAGCTCAGCCTTCTTTGACACTTTCAAAATCAAGGAAGCCGGCTCTTCATACTTACTTAAGACTTGTACAGGGGTAAGTGAAGAAACTGGGAGAAGAGCCATTGGTTACCAAATCGAATCCTTTAATGGTCAGACTACCCTGCCCCTGCCAACTCTAATCGAGTGCAATCAGTTCCCAACTGATAGAGAGGAGATCCCTACACCAGAGGTGGCACTTCATCATGGACATCTGAAGGGCATAGCACATCTCATCCCTGAACTGGATCCCCAGGCCGAGATAGCACTTCTCCTTGGGAGGGACATCATCAGAGTTCACAAGGTGAGAAAACAAATCAATGGTCCCCACAACTCCCCCTATGCCCAGAAGCTAGACCTAGGATGGGTCATCATAGGCAACGTATGCCTAGGGAGTGTTCACAAACCAACCAGCGTGAACTCTCTCTTTACAAAGACACTAGAAGGTGGGCGTCCATCCCTATTTCAGCCTTGCACCAACAGATTCCTTGTAAGAGAGAAGCCTGCCAGTGTAATTCATTCCAACCCTTACACCGCTAATCTTCTTTGTCATGAAGACAGAGATCATTTAGGGTGCTCAGTTTTCCAAAGGACTAAAGAAGATCACAAAATTGGCCCATCTATTGAAGATCATATCTTCTTGGAGATAATGAGACAGGGATTCTACAAAACCAACGAAAACAGCTGGGTGGCACCCCTGCCTTTCAAAGCGCAGAGACCCCGTCTTGCTAACAACAGAGAACAAGCTTTGAAACGCTTTTCTTCCCTCAGATCCAATTTTCAAAGAAAAACAGAAATGAAAGGGCATTTCTTCTCATTCATGAGTAAGATGTTTGAGGATGACCATGCTGAGATAGCCCCACCTCTAAAAGACAATGAACAGTGCTGGTACCTACCAATCTTCGGTGTCTACCACCCCAAGAAGCCAGGTAAAATCCGGGTAGTGTTTGACTCCAGCTCACGGCATCAAGTGGTCTCATTAAATGATGTCCTCCTAAAGGGACCAGATCTCAACAACACACTTCTTGGTGTTCTCATCAGATTCCGCAAAGAAGCAGTTGCCATAGTTGCAGACATTCAGCAAATGTTCCACAGCTTCCAAGTCAAGGAAGAACACAGGAACTTCTTGAGATTCCTATGGTTCAAAGACAATGACCCTACTAAAAACATTACAGAATACCGCATGAAAGTGCACGTTTTTGGTAACAGTCCATCTCCTGCTGTTGCCATCTATGGACTTAAGCTATCTGCCCAAGAAGGTGAGAAAGACGTTACACAGTTTATTGAAAGAGACTTTTATGTAGATGATGGTCTGAAATCACTTTCTTCACCTGAAGCTGCAATAAGTCTACTCAAGAGGACTCAAAGCACGCTTGCCTCTTCAAATCTCAGACTGCATAAGATAGCATCAAACAGCAAGGTCGTCATGGAGGCCTTCCCTTCCCAAGATTATGCCAGCGACTTCAAAGATCTGGACTTAGCTACAGACTCCCTTCCTATGCAACGCAGCCTAGGACTCAACTGGGACCTCAAGTCTGACACCCTTACCTTTCAGGTTGACCAAGAGACAAAGCCCTTCACACGGCGAGGTGTCTTATCCACCATTAACAGCCTGTATGATCCACTCGGGTTTGCAGCACCAATTACCATCCAAGGTAAGATTCTGCTTAGAGAGCTTACTGCAGACACATGTGATTGGGATTCTCCACTACCTCCTGAGAAAGAGACATTATGGGTAACATGGAGAGACTCTTTAAAGACTTTATCCAACCTACACGTACATAGACCATACACCCACTTTCCTCCCACAAGGGTTCAGTCTACAAAGTTATGTGTATTCTGCGATGCTTCAGTTAAAGCAATAGGAGCAGTAACCTACCTCAAGTCAGTAGACATCGAGGGCCAAGTTCAAATTGGGTTTGTTATGGGCAAAGCTAAGCTAGCACCATGTCCCGAAACCACCATTCCAAGATTGGAACTGTGTGCTGCTGTACTAGCAGTAGAACTAGCAGAACTTATTACATCTGAGATGGATCTAGAACTCGAGGACACAGAGTTTTACACAGACAGCAAGGTAGTGTTGGGTTACATTTACAACGAAAGTAGGAGATTCTATGTCTATGTACACAACAGAGTCCTAAGAATCAGGAAGTCGACACAGCCCACCCAGTGGCATTATGTCTCAACTGATCATAACCCAGCAGATCATGCTACAAGGTCTGTACCAGCATCCCATCTCAAAGACACATATGTACTGCTAGAACCTGAATCTGACTCAGATATCCGTCCTCAGGTTTCCACACTACATACAACAATTTCTAAACAACTGTTGGGATCCAAGTGCTTCCACAAATTCTCCACTTGGAAGTCCTTACAAAGAGCTACTGCTTCAAAACTCACACATGAGACTCTGACCACCTTCATGGCTGAAGTATCAGCTGTAATGAATGCTAGACCTTTGACATCTATACCTAATGATCCTGATGATCCTTTCTTGCTTACACCTTCCACTTTGCTCACTCAGAAAGTTGAGGTGATCACAGCTCCTCCAGTCAATCTAGACACAAAGGACTTATACAGATGTCAATGGAAAAGAGTACAAGTGTTAGCTGACACCTTTTGGAACAAGTGGAAGAAACAATACTTGTCTAATCTACAGACCAGGAACAAGTGGCAAGACAGCAAACCCAACTTACAGCCTGGTGCCATCGTTCTCATGAAAGACACTCAATCGAGGAGAAACGAGTGGCCTTTGGGTCTGATAACTCAAGTGTTTCCCAGTGAAGATGGAAACGTCAGGAAAGCTGAGCTCAAAGTCATTAGGCAAGGCCAGCCTAAACTTTTCCTCAGACCTGTTTCTGAACTTATTTTGTTACTCTCCTCCGGAGTGCCATGATGTGTGGTATCCATGGGAAACCAAGCGGGGAGTGTCATGCCTTCTTTAATAAGGCTTGTGATTTTCCTATTTACCCTTTGATTTAATTAGATTGCTCTATGCTGCCATCTAGCGACCATTTTGCATAACTGCGCTATATCTATTTCATGTAGTCATTTAGTATAGCTGGCTAGTTTTGGTACATGAAAGCCTCCGTACTTTCTATCCCATCAGGCCTTGCATCAGCTTCCTCCACCATTTCATCTTTTCCTACCATGGAAGCATACACATCTGCTGCTAAGCTCTACGTTAGCCATCCGGATCCATCTTCGGTATGTTTACTAATTGTATCTTCAGCTGGATAGATAGATAGGTAGGCACTAATTGTATGATCTTTGTTAATTGCATTTTGTCTGTATCTGTTACAGTTTTACTCTATCTTGTATCAATAAAAGTTCAAAAGGATTCTGCGCCTACTGGAATGCATTGGTATGAGAGGAGTTAACAGTGTGCCCGAATACACCTCAGTCACGTGTAGTGAGGGGCATAACACATATATTTTCTTTTCTCTTTCTTCATTTTTCTTTTTGGCATTTTTCATATTGACAAGCTTTTAGCGCACCGCAATGTCTATGTGTACCGCATAAGTTCAGCACACATGCAAGAATTTTTGTTCCACACAATGTTTTGCTAAAGTTCTTCTTTTTACTTTCATTTGTATGCATTTATACATTTATACATACATGTATTTGGTATTTTCTAAATGACTTTTTGCATTTCTTGTGGTTACATGATAATAATTTTTTGCACTGTGCGAACAATTGCGATTTCCCAGTATCTTATGTATAGACAATAGTTTTTAACCCAATCAATTTTTATCAACACTTTATAATTTCTGGGTCTTTGAAGGTTAATTGTGCAATGGGTGTGGTGTTTCCTACTCTGAGTTTATTGCCAGGTGTTCTACATATTTTAAAACCACTTCCCTTTTTATATGTACATGTTTGACAACTTTCAATCTAGCTATGAGTAAGCATCAGTAGATGTGAAACGCGTTAGATGCTGTCCTGTATTATGCACTTTTTATGTGACCTGTTCTGGTATTTTTGTCATAATAAAGGTGCTTTCTTTTTCATTGAGTGCGGCCGTCCAGGATTCCTTTTTTTTTCTCCATACCTTGGGCAGAGCCAGCACCTGTGAGGTCCTGGGAGCGGCATTTTCTTTGATTTTTTTCAAACTTCTCGCTCTTCTTTTGTTGATAGCGCAAAAATTACAAAACGGCAGAGGTGATCAAATACCACCAAAAGAAAGCTCTATTTATGGGGGAAAAAAATGAAAAAATTTGGGTACAGTGTTGCATGACTGCGCAATTGTCATTCAAAATGCGACAGCGCTGAAAACTGAAAATTGGCCTGGGCAGAAAGAGGGGGAAAATGCCCGGTATTGAAGTGGTTAAAGTGATACTAAAAGCTTACATTTAAAAAAAAACAAAAACAAATGTCATAATGTCAGCCCCACCCCCTCTCTCCTCACTGGCTGTGATTGATAGCAGCGGGAGCCAATGGCTTCCACTGCTGTCTTTAACCACTTCAATACCAGGCACTTAGACACCTTCTCGCCCAGGCCAATTTTCAGCTTTCAGCGCTGTCGCAATTTGAATGACAATTGCGCGGTCATGCAACACTGTACCCAAACAAATTTTTTATCATTTTGTTCCCACAAATAGAGCTTTCTTTTGGTGGTATTTGATCACCTCTGCGGTTTTTATTTTTCGCGCAACAAATAAAAAAAGACCGAAAATTTTGCAAAAAAACACGTTTTTCTTTGTTTCTGTTAAAAATTTTTGTAAATAAGTACGTTTTCTTCTTCAATGACGGGCACTGATATGGCTGCACTGACGGGCACTGATATGGCGGCACTGATGGGCACCGATGAGGTGGCACCAATGAGGTGGCACTGATGAGGTGGCACTGACGGCACTGATGATGGGCACTGATGGGCACTGATAGGTGGCACTGATGGGCATTGATAGGTGGCACTGGTATGGGGCACTGATGGGCACTCATAGGTGGCACCGATGGGCACTCATAGGCGGCACTGATGGGCACTCGTAGGTGGAATTGATGGGCACTCGTAGGTGGCATTGATGGGTATTTATGGGTGGCACTGATAGTTGGCACAGATGGGCATGGATGGGCACTGATAGGTGGGCACAGATGGGCACTGACAGGTGGCACCGATGGACACTGATGGGTGGCACTGATGACACTGATTGTTTGCACTGATGCCCCTAAGGGTGGCATTGCTGGGCATCACTGCAACATAATGGTGCCAATCAGTGCCCATTTGTGGGCACTGATTGGCACAAATTGGGCACACTGGGCACATGTGGATGGCCATGGGGTACATACCTGGCCATCCACATGTTGCCCCTTCCCTGGTGGTCCTAGTGGCGATCCCTGGTGTTCCAGTGTGGTGATCTGTGGGGGGGCTGCACTGATAAACAATCAGCGCAGACCCCCCCTGCCGGGAGAGCCGCCAATCGGCTCTCCTCTACTCGCGTCTGTCAGACGCGAGTGAGGAAGAGCCGATCAACGGCTCTTCTTATTGACATCGTGATCAGCCGTGATTGGACACGGCTGATGATGTGGTAAAGAGCTTCCACCGGAGGCTCTTTACCAAGATCGATGTAGCGGTGTGTCAGACTGACCGATCGCCGCGATGCGCGCCCCCGCGGGCGCGCGGTGGCATGTTATCCTGCTGGACGTCATATGACGCCCAGTCAGGATAACTGAACCACCGCCCGGCCGTCATCTGCTATGGGCCGGGCAGGAAGTGGTTAAGCCAATGACAGACAGAGACAGCAGCTACTCTCATGCACATAGCTTGATTGAGATTGGGCTCAGGTAAATATTGGGGGGAGCTGGGGGGGAATAGGGGGCTTAAATTAGTTGGAAAGGCTGGCGCTCTATGCATGAAGGTCAAAAAACCTCCAGCCTTTCCAACTACAGTAATACCTTGGATTGCGAGCTTAATTAGTTCCGAAGACATGCTTGTAATCGAAAGCACTCTTATATCAAAGCGAATTTCCCCATAAGAAGTCATGGAAACTCAGATGATTCGTTCCACAACCATTTATTCATAAGTCCTTCAGTTTATAGTCCATATAAAAAGATTATAGCAATGTGATAGGTTGTGTAACCATAAAATGTTCATCCACAAATGGAAGCCTCCACAAGGGGATTAGCAGCAAAAAGAAGAGAGAAGAGAGAAGAGAGGTGCCTCTAAGTGTAGAAATATGGTTACATTTAATGAAGGTACAACGTTTAGCAACTTATATGGTTGATGATTAAAACAGGCACATCTAAGTATGGAGGCATCCGGGGTAAAGCTGTCCACATAATCCATCCCTCGCACCGCCAGCTCTCACCGCTGTCAGTCTGCAATTGTGACCCGGAAGACTACCCTGCAGTAGAGCGTTCTGAAAGTGAGGACAGTTTTACCCCGGATGCTTACATACTTAGATGTGCTACTTTTAATCATCAACCATGTGAGTTGCTAAATGTTGTACCTTCATAAATGTAACCATATTGCTGCATTAGAGGCGCCTCTCTTCTCTTTTATACTCACTTGTGACATGAAGCTACTTGTATATCAAGTCAAAATTTATAAAAAAAAAAAATTGCTTGTCTTGCAAAACGCTCTGAAACCAAGTTACTCTCAATCTAAAGGTTTTACTGTAATTTAGGCCCCCTAGTGGTCATTGCCGTAAAAAACAGAACAGTTATTATCTTATAACTGACCATGATACTAAGACTAAACTCCTCTTTCGAAATTGGAAAAATGAAATTTTTTCTCTTTCTGTAGAGTGGGAGGATGTGGTGGCCCAGTATACTAAATTGATGATATCCACCAGAGATAAATGTATACAACTGAACTTTTTAATAGACATGCGCACTGCCGAACAAAATGTGTTTTCGTTTCATTTGTTTTGGGGGGTTTTTTCGGGTCATTCGTTATGATCAAAATTTGTTATTTTTAATAAATTCGTAACTTCAGAACATTTTTAATTCGTTATGTTCCACTTGTTTAGACACAGTATTCGTAAATTCTAAAATTCGTAAAATCGAAAATTCGGAAATTTAGAAATTCGAAAATGCCAAAAATTCGAAAATCCAAAAATTCGAAAATCCGAAATAATAACTAACTAACTAATAATAACTAACTATTAAATTATAGGTATTGGAATTTCCTTTCAAATTTGGCTGTTTATGAACATAACGAATACAAATTTATCTGAAGTTACGAATTACCCGAAATAACGAATGCCGCATCTAAATGAATAATAAAAAAATTAAAAATAATAATAAAAATTAATAATAATTAATAAAAATAATAAAAAGTTCACTAACAGCCCAATTTGAAAGGAAATTCCAATATCTATAATTTATTAGTTAGTAAGTTATTATCATTAGTTAGTTATTATTTCAGATTTTCAAATTTTCCAGTTTTTGAATTTTCTAATTTTCGTTCTTATTTTCGGATTTTCAAGTTCTTTAGAATTTTTGGATTTTCATTCTTATTTTCAGATTTTTGAATTCCTGAATTTCTGTATTTTTCAGAAAAATTTGTTTAGAATAGAATTAGATTAGAATATTTCAGAATTAACGAATTTGTTGAATTTCAGCGAAAAATGAATTTGTAATGAAATGAATTGCATATGTCTACTTTTTTACATAGGGTTTATTATACTCGTCAGAAGCTGCGTAACCCCAACCCCACTCTTTCTCCACTTTGTAATAAATGTCAAAACACGGGGGGGCACTTTTTATCACATAATTTGGAGCTGCCCTCTACCTTGATTCTTGGTGATAATTCACAGATAGTTTGGTTAAGGCACTTAAGATATCCTTTTTTTTTTTTTTTTTTTAATTCTTTATTTTTACACATGAAATCAGTATTACAATTATATCCTAGGACTCCTATTTTCTAATATATCGCATCAGTTATATTTCTTATCTTCATATTGCTAATATACATTTTTTACTATTTCACATATTCATTTTCTTATTCAGCGAACCTTAGATACAAACTATACCAAAGTAGCATCGCTTTCTCTTTTTTCTTTCCAAGAAAGAGTCTTGGCTCTACCTCTAACATTAGATAAATATACAGGAAAAACAGAGAGGGGGGGGGGAACTTCCTCTCCCGTCCGTTATCCCCTCCCCTCCCCCCCCCCCCACATTGTCAAGAACCCCTCCTTTTCCATTGTCCTACGTGCACCCCACTACCACATGTCAGTAGGTCTTCTATAATTGATCACCTGTAACGGTCTGTTCCCTATATTGTAAATAGGGATTCCAGATCTTCCGGTATTTCTCATCTTGCTCTTTCAATGTCATAGTCAAATCTTCCATTTGTTGGATTTCTGTTATCCTTGCCATTCAGTGAGACCCAGTTGGAGAGAGACTATTTTTCCTGGAATACATGCTTTTGCTGCAATAAGCAGGTGTTTTAACAGTGAATTTTTGAATTTTTCATTTGACAGTGGGGTGTCATGCAGCAAAAAAGCCGCTGGGTTTTCCCCAAGAGACACACCTGTAATCGTTTCCATGGTTTCCTCAACCATCTTCCAAAATTCCTTCAACCTTGTCATTCCCAGAAAATGTGTATCAGGGTGCCTTCATGTTCCAGACACCTCCAGCATACATCCAATATTTGAGGGTATATCCGATGTAGTGCTGCCGGGGTTCTATGCCATTCTATACCATCTTGTGAGGATTTTATAGCCCCCTTCTTGATACCTATTCCCCAGAGATGCCCTGTGAGCAAATAGTAGAATCCTATCCTTTTGAGCCTGTGAGAACGACATCCCCAGGTCTCTTTCCCATAAATGTAGGAAATACAATTCCTGTGGGGCCTCCAATTCAATCATTGAGGCATAGAAGTGAGACAATGAATGCCTCAGGGGTTCCCATTTCAAACATGGTTGTTCAAACACAGAGGGCTCACGTATTGTGGTGATATTTCTAAATTGAGATCGAATGTATGCACCAAGCTGTATCTGATGTAAAAAATCAAGATCCGCTGAGAAATTGCACTCAATCTCTCTGTTAGACATCACCTGTCCCTCCACTATGAAATGTATAAGCCTACTATATCCCTGTCGTAGTAGGGCCTTAAAGCAGAGATCTGTCAATCCTGGCTGAAAATTTGGGGTACCCAAGACTGGAATTATGGGGCTCGGATCTGGTTGTGGCTTTGAAATTTTTTTAAATAATTCGTAGGGTAGCGCCCAGCATTGGATGTCTCTTCACGGTTCCTGGAATATCCAACTCTGGAAGCCATGCCAGCCCTTCCAAGGGTAGGACACTCGTTACTTGTTCCCTTTTGAATCCACAGTTTCCTTAAAGACATGCACCACTCCACCACTCGTGCCAGATGCGAAGCCTCATGATATTTAACCGGGTCTGGAACTCCTACTCCACCTCTCTTCTTGGGGAGCGATAGAATAGTTCTACACAGTCTTGCTGGCTTTCCAGCCCAAATAAATCTCAAAAATTCTAATCTAAGGTCCCTCAGGAAACCTATGGGGATTTTAATAGGTAGTGTCTGAAGTAAATACAGGAGTCTTAGCATAACATTCATTTTTATAATATTGATCCCACCGAACCATGTAAAGACCTCCCTATTCCACCTTTGAAAATCCTATATAAACTGCCGCACCATTGGAGCAAAATTGCGTTTGAATACCCTCTCTAGTTTGTTCAGTATCTTTGTGCCTAGGTAACATATGTGGTATTCTGTCCATTTAAATGCGTATTGGGAGGCTATGTGTTGCTGAAGGGCTGTACCCAATTCCACCCCCATTGCTTCCAATTTATCATAATTCACCTTGAACTTTGATAACGCACCATATGCACGCAACTCATGCATCAGGGATGGGAGAGATATTAATGGAGAGGTAATGAAAAAGATCAAATCATCTGCATAAGTGGCAAGTTTGTGTTCCCCTCCTTTAGTTGGAATTCCTCTAATATCCCTGTTGGCACGGATAGTTCCTAGGAGAGGTTCCAGTGTAAGAATAAAGATAATGGGTGATAATTAATAATTAACAACGGGCAGCCCTGGCGTGTCCCATTTTCTATGGTGAAAGAATCTGACATTACATCATTAATCTTGACTCGAGCCGTCGGAGTTGAGTATAGGTTTGCAAGCCAGCTTTGCATCCCCACCCCCAATCCTATATGTTGCAGCATGGCTTTCAGGAATGTCCAGTCAACCCTATCAAAAGCTTTCTCTGCGTCTGCAGATATCAGCACTAAGGGTATATGATGGGTTTGAGAAAGATATATGGCACTCAGCACCCGTTGCGTATTTTCTCTGCCCTCTCTACCTGGAGTAAAACCCACTTGATCAGCATAGGAATGTGGTTGAGTAACCTAGTGGCGAGGATTTTAGTAAAGATTTTCAAATCTACATTTAGCAGTGATATTGGAAGATAACTGGGGCATAGGGATGGATCTTTCCCCTCTTTGGGGATAACTGTTATATGCGCTAACAGTGTCTCCACTGGTATTGTTTGTCCATCCCGTAATGAGTTAAAGGCAGCGACAAATCTCTGTGATAATTTGTCTGAAAATGTCATATAACAAGACAGGGTGTAACCATCTAGCCCAGGGGCCCTGCTCAGTTTTAATGATTTGATCGCCGCCTGAAACGCTTCCACTGTAAGTGGGGCATCCAGTTCTTTAATTTCGGCATTCCTGAGGCTTGGAAATAGCCTCCTCCAGTCTACTCTCTGTTGGCTCAGAGTGCTGTCACCCTCCACTTGGTATAAATTCGCATAATAATCCCTGAAGGCCTGTGCTATCTTTTGCAAGGAGCCGACTAGCGTATCACCTTGTGTTTTAATATTGGAAATATACCGTATTTATCGGCGTATAACACGCACTTTTTTCCCCTTAAAACAGTGGTTGTCAACCTGGGGGTCGGGACCCCCTCAGGGGTCGAATGATGATTTGCCAGGGGTCACCAAATCCTGGGCTGTTCCTGAAGCCTGCACTGCTCTCCCAGCCTTTTTGCGGCCGCCCAGCAGGGCTGTCCCTGGAGCCTGTGGCTGCCCAGCTGGGCTGTTCCTGGGGCCCGCGGCCGCCCACTCAGCCTCTTCACAGCTGCCCATTCAGTTCACAACATGGCTGGGGGGCAGAGACTAGAGGTCTGCTGACTGGTGAGGAATGTGAAGTGGGAGGGGCTGGAGGAGACCCTATCTTCTGATTTTGGCATAGGTGTCACTGCTACAAGACACCACAAAGTCGGAGACACAGTGAGTAACACTATCTGTGATTATAGTTGCCATTAAAAGTCCCCACTACAGTTCTCAGATCAGCAGATGACCTTAATCAAGAGCATCTAAGTTGGCTGATCAGAATTCCCCCCAGCACTGCCACTCATCCCATTCCCCCCACCACGGAGTAAGAGAAGGAATAAAAACAGAGAATACATGGAAGGGAGAGGAAAAGAGGGGGAGGAACAAAGAATAAGGGAGAGAAAGAATAAGAGAAAGAACAAGACAGTTGGCTAGAGAGAGGAATGGGGAAAAAAACAAGAAATTAGGATAGGGAGGGATAAAAGGGAAAGAAAGGAGAACAAAGTTACAGGACTCTGGTCCGGCCGCACCTGGAGTATGCTGTCCAGTTCTGGGCACCAGTCCTCAGGAAGGATGTACTGGAAATGGAGCGAGTACAAAGAAGGGCAACAAAGCTAATAAAGGGTCTGGAGGATCTTAGTTATGAGGAAAGGTTGCAAACTTTGAACTTATTCTCTCTGGAGAAGAGACACTTGAGAGGGGATATGATTTCAATATACAAATACCGGACTGGTGACCCCACAATAGGGATAAAACTTTTTCGCAGAAGAGAGTTTAACAAGACTCGTGGCCACTCATTAAAATTAGAAGAAAAGATGTTTAACCTTAAACTACATAGAGGGATCTTTACTGTAAGAGCGGCAAGGATGTGGAATTCCCTTCCACAGGCGGTGGTCTCAGCGGGGAGCATTGATAGCTTCAAGAAACTATTAGATAAGCACCTGAATGACCGCAACATACAGGGATATACATTGTAATACTGACACATAATCACACACATAGGTTGGACTTGATGGACTTGTGTCTTTTTTCAACCTCACCTACTATGTAACTATGTAACAAAGAGAAAGAGTGGTACCATAAGGGGTTTTAATATTGTACGAGTGGAAGGGACTCAGGGAGCGCTAAATGTCCGTGGCTTAGGGGCGCAAATTACTTGTCTTGCCTTGGGTGTTGACAACCCAACCCTACGAAAATTATTTTACTGTTGGGGTCCCCACAACTTGGGAAATTTTACCAAGGGGTCATGGCCCTAGTAAGGTTGAGAACCACTGCCTTAAAATCAGGGGGAAATCGCGGGTGCGTGTTATACGCCGATCCCCCGCGATCCCCCGCTGACAGATCTAAAAAAATCGCTGACCGCGATTTGAAAATGGCGCCGCCGGTGCTGAAATACACAGAGCCGGTCCTCGGCTCTTCTTGGCCACTTTCGGCTTCACTTGACGCCGCCCGAACCTAGCCGAGTGCAGCCTTCCCCAGTGCTGCACTGACAATGCTGCACTGGGGAAGGCTGCACTGGGGAAGGCTGCACTGACAAGGCTGCACTGACAATGCTGCACTGGGGAAGGCTGCATTGGGGAAGGCTGCACTGGGGAAGGCTGCACTGACAAGGCTGCACTGACATGGCTGCACTGGGGCAAGGCTGCACTGAGAAGGCTGCAATGATGGGCATTTAAATGTAAGTTTTTTTCCCGTCAACTTCCCTCCTAAAAGTTTTTTTTCCTTAAAATTCCCTCCTAAATTGGGGTGCGTGTTATACGCTGGTGCGTGTTATACGCCGATAAATACGGTAATTTTGTGCTCTGGTCTCTCTAAGAGCTCTGGCTAGCATCCTACTTGGTTTGTTTCTAAACTCGTAAAATGTTCGCCTGCATCTGGTTAGTTTGGCCTTGGCTTTATCCATGAGTAATGAGTTCAACTCCTCACGCAGTCCAGACAGTTTCTCCTCTGTCTGTAGTACTTGGGATTTCTTATGCACAGTCTCCCAGACCCGCATGTCTCTGAGTAACGAGTCTATTTTAGCTGTCTGAACCCATTTCCTATGCGCCCCTAATGATATTAGGGTGCCTCTGATGACACATTTGTGTGTTTCCCATAGACAAAAGGGCACCACCTCCCCCGTATCATTAATTGCAAAGAAATAATCTAGTTCTTGAACTATCTGTTTTTCATATTGTGGATCTTTCAACAATGTCTCATTAATTTTCCAATGCCACTCACGGGGTACTGGATCTCCTAGTTCTACAATGCAGCTAGTTGGTGCGTGGTCTGATAGAGTAAATGAGCCTATAGAGGCCTCTCATAAAGCCACCAAGACTTCTTGTTAAAGAAAGATATAGTCGATTCTAGTATATGTCTTGTGTTTAGATGAGAAAAACGTGTAATCCCTATCATGAAAATGTAGGGTTCTCCAAGTATCCACCAACTGCATATCCTGGAGGAGCTCTACGCAATTTTGTATTTGAAAAATGGGAAACCCCTCTAGACACATCCAGGGTCGGATTCCATGTGATGTTAAGATCTCCTCCCATCAGCAATAGGCCCTCTTTATGTTGATATACCATCTGGAGATATGTCTCAAGTGTAGAGATCTGATCCTCATTTGGCAAATACAAATTGATAAGTGTAATGCCCTGTACACACGGTCGGACATTGATCGGACATTCCGACAACAAAATCCATGGATTTTTTCCGACGGATGTTGGTTCAAACTTGTTTTGCATACACACGGTCGCACAAAGTTGTTGGAATTTCCAATCGCCAAGAACGCGGTGACGTACACCAGGTACAACGAGACTAGAAAAGGGCAGTTCTGAACCAAGCGTGGCACCCTTTGGGCTCCTTTTGCTAATCTCGTGTTAGTAAAAGTTTGGTGAGAGACGATTCGCGTTTTTTCAGACTCGTGGTTTTCAGATCATTTTCTGCTGTTCAGTTTGTGCTTGTGGGTTTGTATCTGCTCTTCAGTGCGTGCAGTCAGTTCGTATTGGATTATTCAGTGCGTTCTTGTCCGCTCGTTGCTGTTTTTCAGGTCGCTCTTCACAGGCCTTGCTGTTCTTTAGTGCGTTCTGTTACTTCGTTCTGAGCAGCCGACCGCTTTCTAGCCATGTTGCGTATACGTACTCCTCGTAGAATTCGTCCTTACCTTGACACAAGCCCAGTCCATGAACAGGGTGGGGAGGAGTTCATGGACCAAGAATTGGTTGCTCCAGCGTGACCAGTTCTGTCACATGCCTTTGCTCCGTGAGATACGTGAGAATAATCCTGACGATTTCAGGAACTTTCTCCGGATGACGGACCCCATATTTCACCATTTGTTGGCTTTGCTGACCCCTTATATTAGCAGGCAGGATACCTGCATGAGGCAAGCTATCACTCCGGAGCAGAGGCTAATCGCCATCCTGCGGTACTTGGCGACGGAGAGAAGCCTGCAGGACCTCAAGTTCTCGACAGGCATCTCCCCCCAGGCTCTGGGGATCATTATCCCAGAGACCTGTTCTGCCATCATCCAGGTCCTGCAGAAGGATTATATTAAGGTAAGATTTATCCTTTAATATCACATTTTATTGTATTTAATGTTTGATAATATATTGTATTTCTTTCCTCATTCCCTAATTACCATGATTGGAATATACTGTGAATGTCCCTCTTGTCCTCATGCATGCTGGATTTTAATGTAATTATTTTTTTTGTCCTTCATGCATATTTGCCTTCACTAACCTCCCCAGCATGCTCTCCTGGCCCTATATTCACCTCATGTAGTCACTTAACAGTGTATTTTGTCAGCTCCATAGTAGTGCTTTACCCTAAAAATCCCCTAAAATGTGTAAAATGTGATTTGTGCTTTAAATTCAGGCAGAGTGCCAAGGGCCTGCCTGTATACTTTCAAATGGTACTGTTTAAAGTTTTTGTATACTATTATTATCTTGATAGGTAATAGCAGAATGTCCAAATGTGCTAAAATGTATACAATGTGTATTTATATCTTTGTATTATGACACTTCTTACCTGTCCAGTGGGCTGTCAATAGTGTAAGTAAGGAGGGGCTGGCCAAAGTAATACACATTATTTAGGCATTCATCTCTCAATGAAGTGGAGAGGGTTCCCTGTCCAAAACATCTCCCCCCCCCTAAAATTTTAGAAATGGCCCATGAGGGGGGGGGGGGATCTGATAGGTGGACCTTATACCTTGGTCTTTCTAAACTCCCCAAAATAAATGTTATACTGATGTTGGCCAAGAATGTTTGTGTCTAATCTGCTTTCCCTGTTTAGGTGCAAAATGATTAATTTTTTTTTTCTTGTTTGACTCCACAGTTTACTTCCAACCCACAGGAATGGCAGACTGTGGCCCCCCACTTTGCCCAGCGGTGGGACTTTCCTAACTGCGGAGGGGCAATTGATGGGAAACACGTCCAAATCGTCCCACCACCCAACTCGGGGTCATACTATTACAACTATAAGGGGTTCAATAGTATTGTGATGTTGGCGGTGGTGTCGGCTGCTTATGGGTTCCTGTATGTGGACGTGGGGAAGAATGGCCCGATGTCCGATGGTGGAGTCTTCGCCCAAATGGAGTTCTACAGGCGTCTCCAGAATGGCAGCTTGGACTTGCCACCTCCAGAAGACAATGTGGAAGGACTCCCATTCGTCTTTGTTGCTGATGAAGCATTTGCGCTGGGGGACCATCTTATGCGGCCATTCCCTATGAGGACCCTCACCCCGGACCAGAGGGTTTTTAATTACCGGCTGGCCAGAGCCAGAAGAGTGGTGGAGAACATGTTTGGAATCATGGCCAGCCGGTTCCGCCTATTTCTTACACCCATACACATGGCGGAGTACAAACTGAATCATATCATCCTGGCGTGCTGTGTTCTACACAACTTTTTAAGCAAAATTCTGCCAACTATGCTGCCTCAGTTGGGCCTGAGGCCGGAATTCATAATGAACCAACCCTGACGGCGCTTGAAAGTGGCCGTCCTGGCTTGCCCCCCCTGAGTGCCCGTGAGGTCCGTCTTAGATACCTTGATTACTTTGCGGGTAGGGGGGCATCAATATGCCAGACAATGTCTGAAACATTTTTAAAATAATAAAATCATTTTAACTACTAAAATCTTTGGTGACATTTACTGCTTGTGTTTCTTTCAACTGACCCTGACAGAAATGTGGTGAGTCCTGAAAATGGCGTGATTGTGTAACATTGTAAAGCACTGTTGGGTGTTATTTACTAAAGGCAAAGACACTTTGCACTACAAGTGCACTTGAAACTGCACTGAAACTGCACTTGTAGTGCAAAGTGGATTTTCCCTTAGGAAATAACCCCCATTGTCACAGAAAACACCAATTTGAGCACAACAAAAGTTTTGGAGTGTTGAAACAATAATCCACACATTCTTGATTATCAATCTTTTTAATACCAGCAAAATCACATGTGCATTTAGAAAATGTTTTTAAAAACAAACCAACATGTTTGTTGTATAACAATTTTTTGGGTCACATTACTAAAAGTAGAAATGTCCATTTAAGGTAAAACAGGCATGTTTAAAACCAACAAGAAAGGCACAAATATGGAACTTACAAAGTTCAACTTTTAAAGAAATTGAAGGCAATATCAGACATGAGTATTTATAAACTGTGTTTGATATTGCGTTCAGATGGGGTGAAGTCACCCCTGGAAAAGCCAAATTTTGAAGATGCACACAAATTGCTGAATGCCAACATGTGCTACCTGTCATCACGGGGAATCAAGGGACGTGTTTTGGGGGTGCAACCCCTTCCTCCCAGCTACTTTATTATTGAGGAAGGGGTTGCACCCCCAAAACGCATACATTGATCTCCCGTGATGGCAGATAGCACATGTTGGCACACTGTGTGCATCTTCGAAATTTGGCTTTTCTCGAATATGTCAAAAAATGTGAGAAATTTTTAGATCCCAAAAAGCACAAAAAAGGGAAGGGATTTGGAGGGCTTTTAAACTCTCCCTAAAACATCAATGATGTTCTTCATTTTTTTAACATCATTGATGTTTTTCTGGATGTTTTCCAAGTCCCTATTACACCCCATGATCTCCCCGATCAGGATCTGTGCACTTTCAGAGGTGAAATTACCTGGATCCACAACATCACGATCACCTAAAAAGATAGAAACAAAAACACACTATGTATTATAAATATGCCGGCATCCATCTCTTACCTGAGCCTGTGGTCGCAGACACTCACCTGATGTGGTGACTAGTTCCACCACGTCTCCTTCCTCCTCCTCCTCATGTTGGCTTTGTGGGATCTCCACTTCTTCCTGAGGTGGGGGGTCTGTGGTCTCCTCGGACGAGGGGTGTCCTCCGAGTCTTTTATCCCCTATGTAAAAAAAATAGGTATACTTAGCACACAGATATTTGATGGCAGAAATAGGAATATGAAACATTGTTTGGAAGTGGGGTACAATTGTCTATTTTGCCAGAGTTCCAAGATGAGTAAATATTTTTTCCTTTGTCAAGCTTGAATACTTACCTGTTTTGTACAAGCTTCACAGATGGAGTAACCCCTATAGTATACACTGGAGCACCTGTGTGGGCCCCCTAATAAAAAGGGTGTTCTTGTGTCCCACACTAGTGCTCCAGCGTCCAGATGTGAAAACTGCTGCTGAGTGTCCTCTCCTTACACAGAATCTAGTTTGCATTTCATTCTAGTTACAAACCCATCTACACAACCAAATTATTTTAAGAGAAGTAGGCCATAAAAAATGTATTCAAATGCATATGGCCAAAACAATGGTGTTTTCCATGCCGAACGAACAATGTTTCCTACGAACGAACAATGTGCCCATGAACATAAAAGTTGCCATTTTAAACTGTACAACAGTAAAGAAAAGCACATGGAGCAGCACGAACGTAATAAAAATAAAGAATAGGAACACAGGACAACTACTTATTTTTTTGCAGCACTCTCCTGATCCTTCTGTACTGCTCATGCTCCCTTAATTTGAGGTCCGACCACCGCTTCCTGAGTTGATCTTTCGATCGTCATACCCCCAAATTATTCTGCAGACTTTTGACCACTTTCGCCATTATCTTGGCCTTTCTGACATTGGGGTTGGGGTAAGGTCCATACTTCCCGTCATAGTCGGCCTTCTTCAGGATGTCGACCATCTCCACCATCTCCACAAAGGACATATATGATGCCTTAAATTGTCTCCTTCTGGATTGGGACGTTTCAGGCTCCGGGCTTTCCTCCTCCTCCTCCTCGTTGGTGTAATTATCAGACACCTGCTGTGTCTCCGCCATGTGCTCTTCCCCACTGCGACGAACGAGAAGGTGCGGGGAAGAGACTAGAAAGAACATCAGGGGCGGGCGGAGTTTCACGCATGCACAGTGTCTATAAAGTGCAACACGCGTGCGTAGTACGTACGATCTGTGAGCAGAGGAAGGAGTATCGGAGGCGCCGATCGTGATAACGAAGGTAAGATTTAAAATTGGGCCTATACTGCTTCTAGATTGAGGCCTGTATTTGGACAAGTTTAGAAGACTTTAGGCTGACATTAGGGTTTGTCTTGTGTTGTGTCTTGCAGTCAAAATGGATCTAGTCAATGATCAGGACTTTATGCCAATCTTCATAGATATGTTCAGGGAGCTGCCCTGCCTGTGGCAGGTAAACCACCCTGATTATAAGAACCAAACAAAGAGGAAGGCAGCTCTGGATAATTTGCTGCAATTTGTGAAGTCGGTGATCCCCACAGCAAACATCACCTATTTGAAGATCCTAATTGGTGGCCTGAGGAGCACCTATCTAAGGGAGCGCAAGAAGGTCTAGGATTCCCAGAGATCAGGAGCTGCAGATGTCCCCAGGCTGTGGTACTATGACAGACTACATTTTCTGGCAGGTCAGACTGAACCCAGGTCATCACTCTCCACTCTTCCTTCCAGGCTTCCTTCCCCCCCAGCTGAGGCTTCTGACGCCCAACCTGGGCCTTCCAGGCAGCAACATGTGGAGGAGCCCAGCTTGAGCCAGGTATAGCATTTTTCTAAATATTTCTGGTTGTCCAATCAATGATGGTAAATAGATGTTAGTTTGGAGTACTAATTTATGATTGTGATTGATGAACCAAAAACTAAAACCATGTCCCTTTTTCATACACAGGGAAGTCTCAGCCAGGAGGTGGCCGGGCCAAGCAGGCTGCCCAATACCCAGGGCCCTCCCCCCTCCTTCAAAGACAAAGTGGCAGGAAGAGGAATAACCTGGAGGAGGCTGCCATTGGCCTATTTTGGAAGGTTACTGAGGCCCTCAGAACACCCCACAGTGTGGAGTAGGACTTTGCTGCCATAACTGCATGCAAAATGATGCAGATGGAGGAGGGCCAACGACTCTTATGTGAGTTTTTAATTTTGGAAGCTCTAAATAAGGGGTTGAGGGACCAAATCACATGTGCAACCCACATTTGTCAGCTCACCCATAGTCCTCCTCCTCCTCCAGGTCCTCCTCCTCCTCCTCCAGGTCCTACTCCTCCTCTTGCCACACCTCCAACACCAGAGCCACAGCGTGGAAGGAAGCGTGTAAGGAAGACCAGAGAGTGATGACCCTGGGTTCAGTCTGGTCTGGCAAAACATGCAGCCTCTTGTAGTACCACAGCCTGGGGACATACATGTCATCTGCTGCTGTCATGATCTGTTGGACTTCTGGACCAGACTGTACTCCCTTAGATATGGACTTCTCAGGCCACCAATTTTGCAGTAAAATAATTGATGTGTGCCCTGGGGGTCAAAGGCTTCGCCAATTTATGATGTTTCTCCAGCGTTGCCTCCCTCTTTGTTTGGTTCTGAGCCCTTAATAAAGGAATTTTTGTTTCAATTATAATTGCCTATGTATGTTTTCCTTCAAAAAGGACCGTTTGTTTGTGAGGAGGCAGGTACATTTCAAAAATACAATGTGAAATTAACAAGGGACACCAACACCAAGCAATTTCCTTGAGATTAAATAATACAAGATAACAATGGTGTTGTGGTAACTTGACACACAAAACACACACAAAAATATTCTGGAGTAAAAAAAAAAAAAAAAAAAAAAAAAAAAAGATCAGCCTTGAAAAAAATACAAACCAAAAAAATAATAAGATATATATTTTTTGGCAGATGTGACAAATCAAAATATATTGAGGGAATCACAATAAATAATAAAGAAAGAAGTTTGTGAGAAGTCTGTGTGAATATGAGCAGCAAAACAACTTAATTCTTCTAGCATTGTAAAAAAGAAGAAGAGAGTGCGCTGCATTGAACAGTTTAAAACATTGCAGCCTGACGAAAGTGCTGCATCCATTCCGAACGCTAATTTTACCAGACCGAGCAATTCCATCTTGGAATTTCTTCTGAGCATGCGTGGCACTTTGTGCGTCGGAATTGTCCACACACGGTCGCAATTGACGCGATCGGATTTTGTTATCGGAAAATTTTATAGCCTGCTCTCAAACTTTGTGTGTCGGAAAATCCTATGGAAAATGTCCGATGGAGCCCACACACGGTCGGAATTTCCGACAACACGCTCCGATCGCACATTTTCCATCGGAAAGTCCGACCGTGTGTACAGGGCATAACTCTTTGCTCACACAGAAGTCCCCTAACAATAAGTAGGCGACCCTTTTCATCAGAAATTACGTTTTGTTCCCTCCATGGAATCTGTTTCGAAATGAGAATTGAAACCCCACTTGATTTGGAAGTCTGCGAGGCACCATGATAGCCTGTCGGAAATCTATGGTGTCCCAGTCTAGGGATTTCATCTTTTCTAAAGTATGTCTCCTGGAGAAAGATAATATGGGTTTTTAATCTCCCAACTCATTAAGTAGTTTTGTCCGTTTCTCCGGGCTATTTAGCTCTTTCACATTGTACGAGGTCAGAGTTATCCTTGTCATTTTTACACTCCGGAGAGAGGAGAGGGAGGGAAGGCCAGACAGATCTTTGAAGAAAAGTGGGAGAAGGAGGCGAGGGCAGTAAGGGATAAAGGAATAGCAGAGAAAGCACACAGACACAAAAGAGAAAAAAAAAAAAGGAAACACCTCTATCTTTCCTCCCACCAGAGGAGAGGTGTTTAAAAAAATGGGGAAAGTGGTCAAGCAAGAAAAGAGTTGAGGTGTAATACTAACACCGGTGCATTCCTAGTCATCTTAATACCTCTACTTTATAAATCACACTTTTTCTTCCATCACTAGTATATATAATGTGCACATTCATTAATAGGCACCACAATATGATATCTCATAATTCAGGCTTAATACTCAGTTCATCTCAATATGATAGCCATTTACAACTGTCAACTATCGTCCACTCTGAGAAGGTGGGTTATCCAATTTTACCACAATATCTGTAATTCCGTTGTTTATCTATAGTATACGTTATTCTTAATATTACCCTTATCATAAACCCCCCCCCCCATAAATAATGTGTAGGACTCCCCTAAAAAGATACTAGTTAGATAGTTAGGGAAGTTAATCACCTCTAAAATTGAGTCATTCTAAACCATTTTTCAGTTCAATCTTGTACAAGTCTAACCCAAAAACAAAACAAAACAAAAAAGAATGGTGTTAAATCACAGATATTGAGAAGAAAAAAAAATTATATTCACTCCCCAAAAATAATGTGTAGCACTCCCCTAACTAAATACTGGCTAAGAAATCACCTCAAAAGTTGAATCATTCTAAACCATTTTTCAATTCAATCTTACACACCCAAAAAAAACAACCCACCACTCCTTTCAACACTCTATTTCAGTAATAATAACCTGTGTATCCCCCCTCCCCAATCAATACCGTGCTCAACTTTATCACCGATCCTTCCCTCTGCCCCACCTATCTCCCTCTTCCCTTCCCCTAACCCCCCCCATCCCCCCCTCCCCACCCCACCCCTTCATTCTTAATATATTCCTCCCCCCTTACCCCCCCCCTGCCTCTCCTACCCCCCGCCCCCTCTCCCCAGTGTCCATTATGGACCTTATTTGTAATTAAATTCAACAAACAACCTATACTCCATAAGTGAATAATTAGTAATTCTTCTTGCTTTTCCTACAACACCGTCAATGCACGAGGAGTGATATCCATCTAACCATCCCCCGTGCCATAATCAACAAAGTTGTGATATTGTGTTACATACTTATATATTACATTGCAAAAGAAAAAAAAATTCCTATGATAGCAATATTAAAAATACCAAATCCGTCAATGTTAAGGGATGCGGGGGGGGGGGCCTTCGGGATCCTTTGTATCATTCAGTCTCAGTCTCCATTGTGGCCTCCTCTGCTGTTGGGGATCCCAATCTCCGTAGTTGGAAGTTCTGTCCATATAGGGACTTCGATAGGCTCTGTGCCTAGAAAATGAAACAAGTCCGGTAATTGATTAGGGTCATATAGATTAAAACTATGTTCCTCTTTCTTAATATACGATAATGGGTGCCCCCATCGATAAGTAGCTCCCCTAGAGTGTAGCAAGTCCAGTAAGGGTTTTAGCAGGCGGCGTCTGTTCTTTGTCTGGTGGCACAGATCTGGATACATCTGTATCTCCACCAGGGACGGATCCAGAGTCTAGTCTCGGGAGGGGCACTGCCAGAAAATAAGGCACTGCTTACAGAACTATAACCTATCATACAGTCCTAAATTTGTTCAAAACAGTGACACGGTTATCATTCCAGGTATTTGGGACCTCGCATAAACCGGTGGCCCATATGTGAACGTGCAGCAGATTTCTGCACGTGCGCACAAACACTGCCAGCTTCTCTCAGATGGGTAACATGCCACCTACATAGGGTTGCCACCTGTCCGGTATTCACCTGCACAGTCCATTTTTTAAAACATGTGTCCGGGTCCATGCCTGCCTGTAACCCGGACAGTGCCTCACCTGATCCGTGGCTCACTGTGTCTGTGCCGCCATGTCCGCAGTGATTTATGCTCCTGCCACGCCAGGGTTTCTCCCTCCCCATTTACCCCCTGCACTCAGCGCCTCCATCTGCTCAATGTGCTTCAGACGGGACACGGAGGGGGAAGCGGAGCCTCCATGTTGCCTTGGGCATGGCTGGCTGGAGAAAGCACACGGAGATGGAGTTACAGGTGGAGCCTCCGTGTTACCTGTTGCTCTCTTCTCTTGAGAACTGTGCATGCAGAGATCGTGCTGGGAGACTTGTACAGTAAGTTTTTGGTGTATTGGAGTAAGTCAGGAATTCAACAAAGGGTTCTCACCCCTCCCTCTTAAACCATCTATTCATACAATCCTCCCCCCCCTGTACAGCATCCATATATACAGCCCTCACCACCCCTTTATAACATCCATATAAACAGTCCTCACCCTCCCGTACAACATCCATATATACAGTCCTCACCCCCCCCCCTGTACAACATCCATATATACAGTCCTCACCCCCCCTGTACAACATCCATATATACAGTCCTCACCCCCCCCCCGTACAACATCCATATATACAGTCCTCACCCCCCCCTTACAACATCCATATATACAGTCCTCACCCCCCCGTACAACATCCATATATACAGTACTCACCCCCCCTGTACAACATCCGTATATACAGTCCTCATTCCCCCTGTACGACATCCATATATACAGTCCTCACCTTAGTGCAGACTGCAGAATGGGAGTACGGAACACACAGTCTCTACTGTTTTGAGGGCGGCTCCAGCAGGCAACAGCTCCATCCTGACCTGTCACCATCACGTCGGACTCGGCTTTCAGACTTGAGTCCGAGTCCGACATGACTCACTGTGACTGACGTCCAGGGCAGCCATCAGAATTTTTGGGGCTCCTTACACAGCTTTAGGCCTGGGCCCCCTGGGGCCTGATCACCAACATTCCCCAGGGCCCGCCCACTGGCCGTCCCACTGAATCCGCCCACATTGTGGAGACTGGAGGAATGGATAGATGGATGGTGCTGGGCGTGGATGTGGATACATTGTGGAGACTGGAGGGATGGGTGGATGATGCTGTGTGTGGATGTGGATAGACAGGGCCGGTGCAAGGAATTTTGTCTACTTAGGCGAGTATGCACTTTGGTGTCCCCCCAGCCGTTCTCCTACCAACCCCTACCATTCACAATGCAAACCCCACTCCAATACAGTAGTGTCATTATACAATACAGACTGATCTTATACACTGACACCATACTGTACATTATATGCAGACCAGTCTCTACCCTGCTGACACTTACGTACAGAGTGCAGGGTTCAGGAAAGTGTGAGGTACAGAGTGTAGGGTTCAGGAAAGTGTGAGGTACAGAGTGTAGGGTTCAGGAAAGTGTAAGGTACAGAGTGTAGGGTTCAGGAAAGTGTGAGGTACAGAGTGTATGGTTCAGGCGAGTGCTAGGTACAGAGTGCAGGATTCTGGAGTGCGTTATGTACAGGAAGGAAGGTGGGTTCTGGCGTGCGTTATGTACAGGAAGGTGGGTTCTGGCGTGCGTTATGTACAGGAAGGAAGGTGGGTTCTGGCATGCGTTATGTACAGGAAGCAGGGTTCTGGCGTGCGTTATGTACAGGAAGGTGGGTTCTGGCATGCATTATGTACAAGAAGGAAGGTGGGTTCTGGTGTGCGTTATGTACAAGAAGTTGGGTTCTGGCATGCGTTATGTACAGGAAGGTGGGTTCTGGCGTGCGTTATGTACAGGAAGGTGGGTTCTGGCGTGCTTTATGTACAGGAAGGTGGGTTCTGGAGTGCGTTGTGTACAGGAAGGTGGGTTCTGGCGTGCATTATGTACAGGAAGGTGGGTTCTGGCCTGCGTTGTGTACAGGAAGGTGGGTTCTGGTGTATGTTATGTACAGGAAGGTGGGTTCTGACATGCGTTATGTACAGAAAGGTGGGTTCTGGTGTATGCTATGTGCAGGAAGGTGGGTTCTGGTGTATGCTATGTACAGGAAGGTGGGTTCTGGTGTATGTTATGTACAGGAAGGTGGGTTCTGGTGTATGTTATGTACAGGAAGGTGGGTTCTGGTGTATGTTATGTACAGGAAGGTGGGTTCTGGTGTATGTTATGTACAGGAAGGTGGGTTCTGGTGTATGTTATGTACAGGGTTCAAGAGAACACTAGGTCTAGAGTCCATTCATCCATGTACATCCCAATACTGCACCTCTCCTCCACTGCTAATAACTTCTGCAATACACACACCTCTCCTCTCCCCTCATCTTCCCATCCCCCAAAGCTCCACCATCCTCCACATGATTACCTTTGTAAAATAACTTTTCTGTAAACTCCTTTTCAGCTTCTGAATGGCCTGACCAGATAGGAGATAAGGATCGTGGTGCAGAGCAAGGAGGCTGTTGAAGGAGCCGTGGGAGAGCTGCTCTACCCCCACTTTCAATTAATGCAGAAACTGAAAGCTGAAAAAACATACCTTGGTACCTTTTCCCCAGCCAGCAATGTACGAATGCCTCTTCCCCTATACACTGGTTGCTTGATAAAGGGGGCGGGTATGAGTAGTAGTCCCGTCCATACCCGACATCACAGCTCTCATCTGACAGGTGAAGTCTCTAGTCCACGCTGCACAGTGGACATCCAGATGGCTTGCTCGTATATCCCATTCCCTGGCTGTCCTGGATGTTATACCAGCAACAGAATGTGTATGCTCCCTCTCCCTCTCTATAGCAGGCCCCAGAGGGGGGAGGGGGGGGCGGGCCCCTTGGGATGCTCGGGTCCCTTACAGGAGTACTGCCTGTACCCCCCTGATGGCGGCCCTGCTGACGTCACTCGTTGCTAGACGCCAGGCGGCCCTGGCGTTAGCAACGAGTGCAGGGAAGAGGCTCCACCCGCCTCCTCCTCCTCCTGGTATCCTGCTCAGCTGCAGTCAGTGCAAGTCCCTCTCTCGGGGGCCGCTGATCGGCTGATGTGAGAGAGAGACTCGGTCAGAGGCAGCGCTGCATCGGCACCTGTAACAAATCAATCAACATGTCAGTGGCAGTGCTACTATTTCGGGGCAATTGCCCTGTTGCCCCCCCCCTGGATCCACCCCTGATCTCCACGCCTTCAAAACCTGCTGTTCCCTTTTACCATGCTGCCCTAGTTATGGCTTTCCTTATTCTAAAAAAATGTACTCGACATAGGACATCTCGAGGGGTAATGTGGTCTAAATTACAGGCCGTGGGGACCCTATCCAGAGATTTCTCCAATTGATTAAAAATCTCAGTTACTGCTTTCCTTAAATCCTGTCCTATGACCGTCTCAGGGATTCCCCTTACTCGCACATTATTCCTCCTACTTCTATTTTCGGAGTCTTCTGATTGTAATTGCATCCTAATCAATCTTTGTGGTTGGATATGAAGCCTTTCTTCCATAGCATACAAGCGTGCGTCTGTCTCCCCTTGCTGGGTTTCTAGGTGGGTTACTCTCTGTTCCTTGTCAGTGGTGCTTACCCGGACTTCCTCTATCTCTTCCCTCAGGGTGCCTGTTAGACTATTTTTTTTTTAAATATATGTTAATTGCATTTTTTTTTCAAACATACAGAGACAAAACAAAAAAGACCTAGTAAGGTCCAACATAAAGAGCTAAGAAACAGAATGCTCTTGTGTTAGGTCGAAACAGTAGTTGGTTAATATATCCAGCAGGCATTATATTAGAAAACAATTTAAATCATATACAGTGTTAAAATTTATAGACAGGTAGCCTAGCCACAGTCAGTGTAATTGTAAAAGAGTGTTCCAATATTACAGGGCAAGGTGCTACAGGCTTATTCTAATCACGGCAGTACAGGGGAGAGGGTCAGGAGGCTAGCCAGCCATCTGCCCCAGATTTTTTGAAATGCCTTTGGTCTTTTACGGATATCAAAAGTGAGTTTATAAAGCGGAAGAGCTTCATTAACCAATTTCAACCATAGTCCCCTAGTTGGAGTTGCCGTCCCCTTCCATGTCAATAAGATGGATTTCTTGGCATAGATATACAGGATACGAAGCAGTTGTTTGAAGGGACAGGCAAATCACCAAAAATACCCAAAAGGCAGTTTTTGGGGTGGACTATGTTGGGAAGTCCCAATGCCGAAGAGAGGAAGGAGCCTATGTTCCGCCAGAAATCCTGTAACACAGGGCAACTCCAAAAACAGTGAAGGAAATCCGCTATTTGTCCAAAACCCCGAAAGCATTCAGGAGAGGATAGTATGCCCATTTTGTGCATTTTGGCCGGTGTAAGGTGCGATTGGTGAAAAATATTTATTTGAATCACCCTATCTCTGGAGGACATAACAGAAGCCTTAAAAGTGTCACTGAATTCCGTCCAATCATCTTCCATAATGGAGATATCTAGAGATTCCCATTTCCGTTGTGCTATTTTAAATCTAGGATTAGAGTCTGTCACCAGGGCTGCATAGTAATTAGAAAAAAGTTTCGTCTGATCTGGGGATCTTGGAATTTTTTCCAGGTCGGGAATTTTAAGCGGATTGTCCAGGGAACCGAACTGAGCTCGCACAGCATGTCTAAGTTGGTAATAAAAGAACAGATAAGTACGCGGTAGGTCAAAATCTAATCTCATCTGTGGGAAGGATTTAAATCCCTGAGGGGTGTAGATGTGGCACAGATATTTAATACCCTTGGAAGTCCATCTTTGAGGATCAGGTAGGGAGTTCAGTTCCGGAAGCGTCGGATTAAACCAAAGTGGACTGTTGGGGGAAGTTAACCATGAGTCAGTAGTATGTTTAAGCATTACAGTTTTAAACAGGGACAAGGAAGTGCATAAAATAGCCATCCCAGGTCCTGGTGGTGTACATCCTCGATAAACAATATTATGTAGTGTTTCAAATGAGGAAGCTATGGCCCCTTCAGTGGTGGTACATGCATTGTTCGAGTTAGGAAGCAGCCAATCATGAATATTGACCAATTGGGATGCCTGATAATAAAGATAAAAGTCAGGGAAAGCTAACCCGGCTAGTTGGGACAGGAGACGAAGCGTCTCCAGTGCCACCCGAGGTGGCCTACCGTTCCAAAGAAATGCAATACATATAGAGTCGATGCTCTTAAAAATTGTTTTGGGTATCTTACAAGGGGAGTTAGCCAGGACATATAGCAGCTTAGGCAAATATATCATCTTGAGGACGTTAGCCCGTCCCATCAAGTCTAGAGGCAAGTCCCTCCATTGTTTGGTTTGAGTCTGTAATTGCTGCAGTAGTGGGCTGAGGTTATTAGTTATATAGAGAGACAGTGGCAATTGTATCACAACTCCTAAGTACCTAAAGGAGGTAGTTATTTGTAGTCTAGATTCCAAGTGGATCTGAGCATTGCAGGTTTGGTCTAGAGGAAAAATAACGGACTTGTCCCAATCCGGAAAAGTCTCCAAAGGTAGTTATAGTAGTTAACAGATTAGTGAGTGATTCCTGGGCGTCCGCTAGGTAAACTAAGGTACCATCCGCATAAAGAGAAATTCTTTCCTCTATGTCATTAATGGGTAAACCGCGGATCATCGAGGAGTTACGAATCCGGACCGCCAGGGGCTCCATAGCCAGTGCAAATAGGAGGGGTGATAAAGGGCAGCCCTGCCTGGTACCCCTGGTGATCCGGAAGGATTCAGTAATCTGCGAATTAATACGAATACGGGCGAGTGGCATGGTATAGAGAAGCTGTATCCAAGATGCTGGGCCAAGGCCATAAAGTTGCAAAACCCGAAACAGATACATCCACTCCACACTGTCAAAGGCCTTACAGGTGTCTAGGGATACAACAACTCAGATGGGTTGACAGTCATGTGGATATGTCAGATTATGAAACAATCTACGAATATTCATCCTAGTCGATCGGCCTGGTATTAAGCCGCCTTGGTCACTAATGCAGCAATCACCTTGTTTAGACGGTTAGCCAGGACTTTAGCCAAAATGTTTACATCTACATTAATAAGAGATATCAGTCGATAGGAGTCACATTTAAGTGGATCCTTTTGGGGTTTAAGTATTAAGACAATAAGTGCCTGCCTCATTGAGGGGGGAAGCACCCCTTCTTTCAGGGCCTCATTGTATGTTTTAAGTAGAATAGGGCTAAGGAGGTGTTGAAATTTCTTATACCATTCGACTGGAAAACCGTCCTAACCCGGTGTTTTATGAGCCGGCATCTGTGAAATCGCAAGAGAGAGCTCTTCTACAGATAGTGGCTCATCTAATTCTTCTCGAACCTGGTCTGTCAAACGGGGAAGTGTTATTTGGCTTAAATAGTCTTCAAGCTGTGTCTCAGAGTAATCAGCTCGAGAAGTATAAAGATCCTTATAAAAGGAGAGAAAGGCTTCTGCTATATCCTGAGGGACATCACTGATTATATTCTCTGATACTAATATTCTGAGGATAGAGACAGGGGGACAATCAGATCTGGTAAGATATGCGAGTAAACGACCCGCCTTGTTACCATGTTCAAATACCTTCTGGGTAACATAAAGCATACATTTTTTAGTGAGATCTAAGAGGCGGAGTTCATATTCCCTGCGGCAGTGAAGCCAGCGGGACAGCGCATTGGGGGTTTGGGAGTATTCCACCTCTGCCTGTAATAAGGCACTTTCTAACTCTTCAGTACATTGCTGAGCATTTTTACGTAGAACACCAGTAATGGACATAAAAGGTACCACTTATCACAGCCTTGGAAGCATCCAAAGCCGTAGTGAGTCCAGTGGTACCCTGGTTCAGACTCCAATAGTCGGTCACGCCTCTCTGGCACTCAGTCTGCACAATTTCATCCTCAAGCCAGTGAGAATTCAATCTCCAGACCCGAAGGCCTGATCTTGGCAGGAGGAGGAGATTAACCAACAAAGGGGCATGATCTGAGATCCCTCTGGGTAGGTAGGAAACTGAATGAACCAGTGGGAGTACATCCACCGGGGCAAATGCCAGGTCTATACAGGACATAGTATTAAAGGAATCAGAGTGACAGGAGAATTGGCGATCCCCTGGGTGTTTCCAGCGCCACAGTTCAGTAAGGGCGAATACCTGGGTCCAATCAACAAATGTAGGGTATGGTCTACCCCCACCTCTCAAGCGGTCCATTGTAGGGTCCAGTACAGCATTAAAGTCCCCAACAAAGAGCAGGGGGCCCGGTGATCTGGATAGTAATAGTAGGGACAAATGAGAGAGGACATCTGGGGAGAACGGGGGAGGAACATATATGTTCACTAATGTAAAAATTGTGGAGACTATATGAAGTGTAAGTATAATGAATCGTCCCGCGGGATCTGACTTCACAAGCAAAATCTCAGCTGGTAGGGACCTTGCCAGTAAAATCGAAACCCCCGAGAGTAGTTAGAGTAAGCAGCATGGTATTGAGTGGCTAACCAGGGACGCTGGAGATACCGTACCATAGTGCCGGTGAGGTGGGTCTCTTGAAGGCAAATGATATGAGGTTTGTATTTCTTCAGATAGGAGAATACCAAGGACCGCTTGTGAGGTGAGTTTAACCCTCTAACATTCCATGAAATCAATTTTAACATATCAGCCATAAGTTATTTTAGTTAGTACTGAAACATTGCAAAAGGTATTAGATGGTACAATATACCACACACATTGCTGACTATGATACCATCTATAGTATGGATGCAATAACAACAGAAAAGAAGTATTCATAAGAGCAAATTCAACAACTAAAACCTGATACCCAACAGGCCAACCCCCATCCCAGCAGCTGGGATTTGTGGGAAGACCAGCAATACAAACAGCCCTCCCGTCAAAACCCACCCCCCTCCCCGCTCTACCAACCCAAACTCAGTGAGCATTGGTTCCCTAAACAAACAAAAGTCCCCCTCAGGAACAAATTTGAGAGGGAGTAAAAAATCCCGTGGCCACGCCACTCTTTGGTATTGGGGAAAGTAGCAGTTCCATAAGAGCTCTCAGATGCAATGTGAGTGTCCATCTTGGAGGATCTATCAGAAACTTTAACAAAAGGCATAAACCACATCAGAAGTAAAAGGCCCAGCAATAGTAATCTGTAGATAATTCAAAAGACCTAGCTGGTAGGGTTGAACATAGGATGTGCCAGTTGTGCAAAGATTGAAAAATGAAATAAATATTCTTTCTCTTTTTCTTTCTGCTTTAAAATGAAGGCAAGTCTCAAACAGGTCAAGTAGCTTAACAAGGAAAGGTAGCCGTAGCAGTATAGCCACAGGGGATCATGTCCATGAGGGACAAGGAAGTCGTGTGTTACCTCAGGGACTGTATGTTGCAGGTTCAGTTGCGGCATTGTCTGGGTTGCTTCCCAATTTTCGAGTCTAGCCAGGACATAGCTTCCTTAGGGCAAGAGCAGAAATGAGCTTTACCTTCATATATAATCCGCAGCTTAGCAGGGAACAACATCGCATATGGAAGACTTTCTTTGCGGAGGCGTTCCTTCACTACTGCGAAGGACATGCGCTGACGCTGCACCTCCGCTGAAAAATCAGGATAAATGGATATGTTATTGCCGTTGAACTTGATAGGTTCTTTTTCTCTGGCCAAACGGAGGATAGCGACTTTGTCACGAAAATTAAGGAATTTGGCAATTAGAGATCTTGGGGGGGGGGCCAGGTTGTGGGGGACGCGGGGGGGGGGGTGTGCCCGCTCAATTTCAAAGGTTCTGGAGAATTCCCCCAGCTCATCACGCAGCCATTTATGTAAAAAACATTCGGGTCTGGAACCCTCTGATCGTTCCGGGAACCCCACAAAACGAAGATTGTTCCGACGGGAACGATTCTCCAAGTCGTCCTAACTTGGCTCTAAGGGCTTCCAATTCATTTGTGGCTGAGCGAACGGTTGCAGATAAAGGATGAACTGTGTCTTCTAAGGAGCTAACACGACCCTCCACTTCACCCATTCTTTCCTGTAAGGACTGAACGTCTTGTTTAAAGTGTGAGAAATCAATATGAATGGTCTCCATCTGGACAGTGAGGGAAGACTTACAGTCCTGTATAGCAAGCATGATTTCTGCCAATGTGGGTTCAGCAATGGAGGGGGTGGGGGATACAGAGCTTTCTGAACAGACCGGTGAATCTATGGGTTCTGAATGAGCTGCCTGGGTGCAAAAGATAGCAGGTACAGAGTCACTCACCCCCTGAAATGAGGTCTGTGCTATGGGTGAGGCAGACTGCAGCGTGGTCTCCTGCATAGCTGAAGGATCGGTGCCATCTTGCCTTCTAAACCTGGCCAGTTGTTCCGCCATGGATTGGGGCGCAGGCAGCCCATATTTGTTCACCGTCATGCCTGAATCGGGTGCCCGCCGTTGTCAGGAGTATTTCGGTGCCTTTTTGGAAAAGATTGGAGTCAGGATAGCTGCAGGATGGGTATATAGAGCCGGAGCTGTAAGATTAAGCAGCCGCTCTCATGGACTCCAAGCCACGCCCCGCCTGTTAGACTATTTAGTAGCTTTTGTATACCCTCTTAGGTTGGGAGAGCCTGTATCAGCTGCCGAATGTCTATGTCTGCACTATGTTGCTGCTGCTGCTGCTGCGTGCCTGAGCTATCTGAGCTTGTATGGCATACCTGTAAGTCCGTGCTCGTTTTCACCTGGGCGTTCAATATCTCTCCTTATCGTCAGGTACCTCGTGATGTAAGAGTGGTTTGGAGTGTAAGGCGCTCCTGTATTCTTCCCCCTTCTCGGCATGGGCTATGCAGCTTGTAGTGCTGGCGATCTACTGGAGGAGTGCACTGTAGTATCACAGAGCTCTACCAGAGCACGTCCTCACTCCATCTTGTCAAGAGCCACTCCCTCCGGAAAACGGAAGCCTTGTACAGGCTCATCTTCAGTACTCAAGATATTCTTGACCCCGGATTAAATTGTTCTGTTACTCAGTATTTACAATTCCCTCTCTATTTCCAAGCCAGGGGTGTAGATAAAGGCAGGAGTCAGGGGGGGTCATTGCAGTTACTGACTGTTATAGGGAGAGACTTTAAAAAAAAGATGCTTAATTAGGCACATCGCTCTGCTCCCTGCATTCACTGCAATGTCGGGCGACGAACTACCCTCTTGGGCATGGAGTTCACCAGAGCTTCACAGGTTGCCACTGGTGTCCTTTTTCTCTATGACAACATCACAGAGCTGGTGGATGTTAGAGAACTTGCGCTCCTCCACCTTCTGTTTGAGGATGCCCTCCAAGTGGTCATCTTGGAGGTGTGTTTGGGGTCATTATCATGTTGGAATACTGCCCTGCGGCCCAGTCTCTGAAGGGAGGGGATCATGCTCTGCTTCAGTATGTCACAGTACATGTTGGCATTCATGGTTCCCTCTATGAACTGTTGCTCCCCAGTGCTGGCAGCATTCATGCAGCCCCAGACCATGACACTCCCACCACCATGCTTGACTGTACGCAAGACACACTTGTCTTTGTACTCCTCACCTGGTTGCCGCCACACACGCTTGACACCATCTGAACCAAATCAGTTTATCTTGGTCTCATCAGACCACATGACATGGTGCCAGTAATCCATGTCCTTAGTCTGCTTGTCTTCAGCAAACTGTTTGCGGGCTTTCTTGTGCATCATCTTTAGAAGAGGCTTCCTTTTGGGACAACAACCATGCAGACCAATTTGATGCAGTGTGCGGTGTATGGTCTGAGCACTGAAAGGCTGACCCCCCGACCCTTCAACCTCTGCAGAAATGCTGGCAGCACTCATACGTCTATTTCCCAAAGACAACCTCTGGATATGACGCTGAGCACATGCTCTCAACTTCTTCTACCTCATGCATTCATAACCGTATGACTCCATTAAATATACTATCCCTGAATGTTCAGGGCCTGAACATCCCACAGAAACACACCAAAGCCTTTCGCTCCTTTGCCACTAGAAAAGCACATATCTTATGCCTTCAAGAAACCCACTTCACACCACAATCCACTCCTAAATTTTTCAGCAAAATGTACTCACAGGTCTACACAGCCTCAGCTTCAACTAAACAGCGAGGCGTACTTATTGCATTTCACTGCAATAACCCATTTACTAGACATGTGCAATTCATTTAGTTACAAATCCATTTTTTAACGAATTTTGATAAATTCGGTAATTCCAAAATTTCCAAATTTTTCAATTTCCGAAATTATGAATTTCGAATTTCTGAATTTCCGAATTTCGAATTTCCGAAAATTTGAAATTTCGGAATTTCCGAAAATTTGAAATTTCGGAATTTCGAAAATTTGACATTTCGGATTTTGAAAATTTGTAATTTTGTAATTTTGGAAAATCTAAATTTTGGAAATTCAAAATTTCGAAATTTCAGAAATTCTAAATTTTGGAAATTCAAAATTTTGACATTTAAGAAATTTGTAATTTCAGAAATTCAAATTTTCAGAAATTCGAAATTTTGAATTTCCGAATTTTGAATTTACGTATTTTCAAATTTCTGAATTTTCGGAAATTCGAAATCCAAGAATAAGAATGAAAATTCAAAAGAATGAAAATCTAGAAATTCAAAAACCCAAAAATCTGAAATAATTAATAATAAATATTAAATTATAGGTATTGTAATTTCCTTTCAAATTTGGCTGTTAGTGAACGTAATGTGTACCAATTTATCTGAAGTTACGAATTATATATTATTTATGTGTATCTATAGGGCGGCACAGTGGTGCAGTGGTTAGCACTCTCACCTAGCAGTAAAAAAGGGTCGCTGGTTCGAATCCCAACCATGACACTACCTGCCTGGAGTTTGCATGTTCTCCCTGTGCCTGTGTGGGTTTCCTCCGGGTACTCCGGTTTCCTCCCACACTCCAAAGACATGCTGGTAGGTTAATTGGCTTCTGTCCAAAAAATTGGCCCTAGTATATGAATGGGGACCTTGGATTGTGGGTAGGGATTGATGTGAGTGTGCGATGTTCAGGGTTAGGGACAAGGGTCAGGGTTGTAGACCCACACTCACTCAGGTTGAACTGGATGGACTGGTGTCTTTATTCAACCTTACTAACTATGTAACTATGTAACTATATATATATATATATCTGAAATAACGAATGCCGTATCTAAACAAATGGAACGTAATAATCTAATAATAATAAATAACAATAATAATTATAAAACCTTTTTATAATTATTATTCATTATTAATTTGTTCCATTCCATTTGTTTAGATGCGGCATTCATTATTTCGGATAATTCATATCTTCAGATAAATTTGTATTCGTTACGTTCACAAACAGCCAAATTTGAAAGGAAATTCCAATACCTATAATTTTTCTTTCTTTTCAATTCGGAAATTTGAAAATCTGAAATTTCGAAACCCGGAAATTTGAAAATTCGGAAATTCGAAATCCGAAAATTCGAAATTCGGAAATTCGGAGATTTGGAAATTCGAATTTTCGGATTTCCGAACTTCCGAATCTTTGAATTTCCGAATTTTAGAAAAAAGCAAAAAAAAAACAAATGTAACAAAAATGAACAAATTTTTTGTCAGTGCACATGTCTACCATTTACATTAATAAAGGAGATTAAAGACCCGGAAGGGCACTATATGATTCTAACAGGATGTTTGCATGATACTGCCATAACAGTAATTTCATATTATGCCCCCAACAAAAGTCCTACTTTGTTCCTCTCTCACCTTTTACAGGTAATCAAATCACATAAAATAGGAACGTTTTAGACCCCTTTCACACTGGGGCGCCTTGCAGGAGCTGTAACGCTAAAAATAGTGCCTGCAAAGCACTCTGGAAGTAGAGCGCTTTCACACTGGAGCGGTGCGCTAGCAGGACGGTGAAAAAGTCCTGCTAGCAGCATCTTTGGAGCAGTGAAGGATCGGTGTGTATACCGCTCCTAATCAATATCAATGGGGCAGTGCGGCTATACTGCCGGCACAGCGCTGCTGCAGCAGCCCTTTGCGGTGGTTTTAACCCTTTTTCGACCGCTAGCAGGGGGTAAAAGTGCCTGCTAGCTGCCGCGTAGCGCCGCGAAATTAACGGTAAAGTGCCGCTAAAAATAGCGGCGCTTTACCGCCGATGCACCCACCACCCCAGTGTGAGCCTTATGTGGAGATTCCAATCTAACTCTCTTTCCCTTTCTAGACAAATCACCTATATCTCAATCAAATGTCCCTAATAGAGACACTCTTTTTCACAACTTATTACAAAACATAATTTAGTAGACTCCTGGCGTGACCTGAATCCAATCTCACGAAAAGACCACATATTCCTAACTACAGGTATGGTGCCTGAAATCCTAACATCCAAAATTTTACCAATCCCATGGTCGAATCATAGTGCAATACTTACCACTATAGCCTCTACCAGTCCAAAAGCACATCATCCGACTTGGCTTCTAATGCAGAGTACACACAACCGGACTTTCTGGGAAACTAGGTCCGACAGACTTCCGGCGGACTTCCGACGGACTTTCTGAACGGACGCACTTGCCTACACATGACCGGACTTTATGGCAGACTAGGTCCGCCGGCCTTCTCGACGGACTTCCGACGGAGTTACGGCGGACTTTCCGAATGAACGGACTTGCCCACACACGGACAAGTCCGTTCATTTTGAACGTGACTCGGGTACGACGGGACTAGAAAGGAAGTCAATCTCGCTGCTTTTATCGGCGAGATTGACACCTTGCAAGCCCCGTCGCGGGGCATACCAGGCCCTTAGGTCTGGTATGGATTTTAAGGGGAACCCCCTACGCCGAAAAAACAGCATGGGGTCCCCCCAAAATCCATACCAGACCCCTATCCAAGCACGCAGCCCGGCCCCCCCCTCCTGAGCCGTACCAGGCCGCATGCCCTCAACATGGGGGGGTGGGTGCTTTGGGGGAGGGGGGCGCCCTGTGGCCCCCCTCCCCCATAGCACCTTGTCCCCATGTTGATGAGGACAAGGGCCTCTTCCCAACAACCCTGGCCGTTGGTTGTGGGGGTCTGTGGGCGGGTGGCTTATCAGAATCCAGGAGCCCCCTTTAATAAGGGGGCCCCAGATCCCGGCCCCCCATCCTATGTGAATAAGTATGGGGTACATGGTACCCCTACCCATTCACCTAGGGAAAAAGTGTCAATAAAAAAAACACACTAGATAGGTTTTTAAAGTAATTTATTAGACAGCTCCGGGGGTCTTCTTCTGACTTCAGGGGTCTTCTTCCGACTTCGGGGGTCTCTCCGGCCTCTTCTCCCGGCGTCCGGTTCTTCTGCCGACTCCTCTGCTATCTTCTGCCGCTATTTTTGCTAGCGGTGGCCCGGACTTCTGCCTTCTGCCTTCTTGTCTTCTTCCCTCTTCTCTTCTTCCGATGTTGACACGATGCTCTCTCAGGCTGTAATGCTCTCTGGGCGCTCCGCTATGGCTTATATAGGCGGTGACCCCGCCCCCTTAAGACGTCACAGTCCCTGGGCATGCTGGGACTATGACGTTTTAAGGGGGCGTGGTCAACATCACCGGGTGACCACGCCCCCTTAAAACATCATAGTCCCAGCATGCCCAGGGGGGCGCAAGGTGCATTGGGGTGGGGGGCCGCAGGGCTCCCCCCTCCCCAAAGCACCCACCCCACATGTTGAGGGCATGTGGCCTGGTACGGCTCAGGAGGGGGGGGGGCGCTCGCTCATCCCCACCCCCTTTCCTGACCGGCCGGGGTGCGTGCTCAGATAGGGGTCTGGTATGGATTTTGGGGGAGACCCCACGCCGTTTTTTCAGCGTAGGGGGTTCCCCTTAAAATCCATACCAGACCTAAGGGCCTGGTATGCCCCGCGCTCGCCACAATAGGAAAATTTGTTTTTCCTATTGCAGCGAGAGCGAGATGTAGTATCCTGCCCTTGCATCATATTTGGTCCGTGGGGCCAGCATACAGACGAACGGGCTTTCCGTCAGGAACTGAGTCCGGCGGAGTTGCGACGTAAAGATTTGAAGCAAGTTTCAAATTTAAGTAGGATTAGTAAGGATTTCCGATCGAAACGGTCCGTCAGAAGTCCGATGCAGCCCACACACGGTCGGATTGTCCGCCGGATTCGGTCCGTTGGACCAGTCCGGTCGGAAAGTCCGCCCGTGTGTACGCGGCATTAGAGATTACTTACTTAACCACTTCCGGACCGCCCCACGCCGATATACATCCTTACTTTGATGGGGGATATCGTTGTTATGGCAGCAGCTAGCTGTTCGTCCAGCGGTCCGGTTTCTGATAAGAGTGGTCTCTGCGGCCCCTCCCGCCGTGCTCCGGTGCCCTCTGCCGCTTACCGGATACATCGGCAGTGGCAGAGGCAATCGGATCTTCTCCCTTGCTGGGAATGGAGATGAGTGAGGGCAAGAAGGCTCCCACCTGTCTCCAGAACAATGCAACGTCAAAACGTCACTTCCGCCCATAGCTCTTAAAGGGCCATTTTTTTTAATTATTTTTTTACATGGCAATTTTTTTTTAATGCATTTTAGTGTAAATATGAGATCTGATGTCTTTTTGACCCCAGATATCATATTTAAGAGGACCTGTCGTGCTTTTTTTCTATTACAAATGATGTTTACATTCCTTGTAATAGGAATAAAAGTGACACATTGTTTTTTTTTAAAAAAAAAACAGTGTACAAAATAAATAAAAGGTAAAATAAATAAGAATTTTTTTTTAAACCGCTCCCCGTCCCGCCGAGCTCGTGTGCAGAAGCGAACACATACGTGAGTAGCGCCCGCATATGAAAACGGTGTTAAAACCACACATGTGAGGTATCGCCGTGATCGGTAGAGCGAGAGCAAAAATTCTAGCTGTAGACCTCCTCTATAACTCAATACATGCAACCTGTAGAATTTTTTAAACGTTGCCTATGGAGATTTTTAAGGGTAAAAGTTTGTCGCCATTCCACGAGCAGGCGTAATTTTGAAGTGTGACATATTGGGTATCAATTTACTCAGCGTAACATTATCTTTCACAATATAAAAAAATTGGGCTAACTTTACTGTTGTCTTATTTCTTAATTCAAAAAAGTGCATTTTTTCAAAAAAAGTGCGCTTGTAAGACCGCTGCGCAAATACGGTGTGACAGAAAGTATTGTAATGACCGCCATTTTATTCTCTAGGGTGTTAGAAAAAAAATGTATAATGTTTGGGGGTTCTAAGTAATTTCCCAGCAAAAAGATATGCTTTTAACTTATAAACAACACATCTCAAAAAGAGGCTCGGTCCTTAAATGGTTAAATACGCAGGTTACAAATCTGAAACATTCAACATAGAAAGGGGCACACGTCAAGGATGTCCGCTACTACCTTTATTATTTGCTTTGCTTATTGAGCCTTTAGCACAAAGAATTAGAATAGAACCTTCTATAACAGGCATAGAAATGGGAGGTTGTCACCACAAGATATGTTTATTTGCGGATGACATCCTTCTATTTTTATCTTCACCTCAAATTTCAGCTCCTAACCTTATGAATATACTAAAAAATGATTTGATCATCTCAGGCCTTACGGTTAATATTAAAAAATCTACAGCACTGAACATCTCGTTAACCACTGCAGAAAAATTAATTGTACAAGAATCATTACCCTTTAAATGGGCTACACATAGCATTCCTTATTCGGGTATCCAGCTCACTGCCAGCCACTTGGATTTGTTTTCCGCCAACTATCCTTCTTTAGTAAAATTAACTACAAACTTGCTTTTAAAATGGTCATCTATACCGACTTCATGGGTTGGGAAAATAAATATAATAAAGATGGCCATACTTCCTAAATTCCCGTACCTTTTCAGAGTTCTTCCAATACACATCCTGGCCTATTTCCCTAGAATAATACAACAAAAATGTATAAAATTTACTTGGGGGAAACTCAAACCACGAATATCTTAACCTTATTTCTTCCCAAAATCCATGGTGGCCTAGGATTTCCAAACATTTAATTATATTATAAAGCCACTCAATTAGCACAATCCATAAAATATCACTCCAAAACTGAGATTCCCCTGTGGGTTACCATTGATCGAGTAAATTGAATAGCCATTTATTTATCAAACATTTACTTATGATTATCAAAACATGTATTTTGATAAAGCAGATATACTTGTTATAAATGTTAGGCATATGTAGAAGCTGTTTGTGTTTGTGGTCAAATGCCCTTCACACCTCCAGCTGTGAAAAGGCATTTTCCCAGAGAACTCTGGGAAGTGATGTATAGGTGCTAAATGACCATCTGTTTATCAATGTAAGTAACCAACAAATTGATTAGGACTTCAAAGAGGCTCACAAGGTGTCCCCCCCCCCCCCCCCCCCCCCCGTAGAATGTATAAATTGTATCACCGGGTTCCCTGGCTTTTCAGAGCAATTATGTCACCATGTACTGTATACGTTTGCTCCCCTGCCTATGGCTAAAATTATAGGCTTGAATATTAAATACATCTTTTTAAATGTGGTTCAGCAGTCAAAATGTTCCTGAAAGCCCTTAAGTTCTGGGCTTTCCCTGTCACCATCGAAGTAAAAGATTGTGACCCTCTCCCCATAACAATACTTTATGGTTACGTTCCATAGATCGTAAAACTTTGAAAAAAACAATCACTAATCATTCTCTAGCTATCTGGGATAGACTCAAAAACTCTCATGGTCTGCAATCCAAACATAATCCACTTCTACCTTTTCTCAAAAACCAAGCTTCATAGTTGCCAACATTGTAAAAAAAAATTTAGGGACACTTTTTTGGCTGTAGGCGGAGTCTTGTAGTAATTAGGGGTGGGGCATGCATTTGTGGGCGTGGCACAGGGGGAAAAGAAAAATGCGCCGCAGCAAAAAATGGGCTTGGTTTATGAGAAATAGTGTGCGTGTCTTAAATGGGCGTGGCTCAAAGGGGGTGTGGTTAGAGTCTGAGATGAATGAGGGATGGAGAGGGAAAGGGGGGGAGAGGGATGAAGGGACAGCAGCCCCCTTTCCTACACAACAATAGAAATATGTGTATTCTAGAAAGTTTAACAATCAGCAGATAAAGATACTCCAAACACTTGGTGTTAGCACTTCAATCATCCCGGCACCATGGTTGTTATGGTGTCAGGATGATTGAAGTGCATTATTTCTATTATTACATTGTAATATAAAATGAAATCATGAATGTCCCCAGCGGAGCCCCCCTCACATGAGGAGTCCCCAGCGGAGCCCCCCTCACACCAGGAGTCCCCAGCGGAGCCCCCTCACACCAGGGGTCCCCAGCTGAGCCCCCCTCACTTTAGGAGTCCCCAGCGGAGCCCCCCTCACATCAGGAGTCCCCAGCAGAGCCCCCCTCACATCAGGAGTCCCCAGCGGAGCCCCCCTCACATCAGGAGTCCCCAGCGGAGCCCCCCTCACATCAGGTGTTCCTAGCAGAGCCCCCCTCACATCAGGTGTCCCCAGCGGAGCCCCCCCTCACATCAGGAGTCCCCAGCGGAGCCCCCTCTCACATCAGGAGTCCTCAGCGAGCCCCCCCTTACATCAGGAGTCCCCAGCGGAGCCCCCTCTCACATCAGGAGTCCTCAGCGGAGCCCCCTCTCACATCAAGAGTCTCCAGCCGAGCCCCCCTTCACCTCAGGAGTCCTCAGCGGAGCCCCCTCTCACATCAGGAGTCCTCAGCGGAGCCCCCTCTCACATCAGGAGTCCCCAGCGGAGCCCCCTCTCACATCAGGAGTCCCCAGCGGAGCCCCCTTTCATATCAGGAGTCCTCAGTGGAGCCCCCCTCACATCAGGAGTCCCCAGCGGAGCCCCTTCTCACATCAGGAGTCCACATCGGAGCCCCCCTCACATCAGGTGTCCCCAGCGGAGCCCCCCTCACATCAGGAGTCCCCAGCGGAGCCCCCTCTCACATCAGGTGTCCCCAGCGGAGCCCCCTCACATCAGAAGTCCCCAGGGGAGCCCCCCTCACATCAGGAGTCCTCAGCGGAGCCCCCCCTCATATCAGGAGTCCCCAGGGGAGCCCCCCTCACATCAGGAGTCCTCAGCGGAGCCCCCCTCACATCGGGAGTCCCCAGGGGAGCCCCTCTCACATCAGGAGTCCTCAGCGGAGCCCCCCTCACATCAGGAGTCCCCAGGGGAGCCCCCCTCACATCAGGAGTCCTCAGCGGAGCCCCCCTCACATCAGGAGTCCTCAGCGGAGCCCCCTCTCACATCAGGAGTCCCCAGGGAGCTCCCCTCACATCATGAGTCCTCAGTGGAGCCTCACATCAGGAGTCCTTAGCAGAGCCCCCCTCACATCAGGAGTCCCCAGGGGAGCCCCCCTCACATCAGGAGTCCTCAGTGGAGCCCCCTCTCACATCAGGAGTCCCAGGGGAGCCACCTCTCACATGAGGAGTCCTCAGCGGAGCCCCCCCTTACATCTGGAGCCCCCAGCGGTGAATCCGCCACCATTACAGAAGGCCAAGGGAGCCGGACGTGTGGTTACAATAGAACCACCGCCCACCCCCGCCCCTTTCCATAACAGACTGGCAGCGAGGAGGAGTGGGGCAGAGCGGGGATGGGCGGAGCGGGGCAGAGGGTGGGCGGAGCGGGACGGGGTGGGCGGAGCGGGGCGGAGTGCGGGGGGGGTGGGTGGCGCCGCAGCAGCTCGGCTTCTATTGAAGCCACCCAGCTCCACTCCACTTCTGGTCTTCTCAAAAATGGCAGCCGGCGGAGACATTGTGTCCGCCGCCCGCGAACCTCTAGCCATGGCAGCGGCGGTGAAAAATCGGGAAAAAGTGAATTTTTCGGGACATTCCCTGGGAATTAATAGAATCGGGAAAAGAGTCTAAATCCGGGAAATGTCCCGGGAAATTCGAGACTGTTGGTAAGTATGCAGCTTTCTATCCAGCATGGACTTATCCCAGATCTTTTCGGGCTTGGTCCAAAGCAGGTATAACATGTTTACATCACATGATCCTAAATACAACAATCTGTCCCTTCCCAGACTTATGTAAATCCTTTGGAGGGGGGGGGGTCTGGATACTGCCTCTTACTATGATACAACTCCATCCCAAAATATATGCTATGCTATGACCTCTATGATTGACTCATCTAAAGTCCCAGGGCATTTTTTCTTTTATAGTATGCAAATCTTTTGGGCTCCCCCAATCGGAAATATTTGTTACCTTTCACTTAAGAACTTTTGTATTCCTTTCCTAAGCATTGACGACTCTGTAGATGATTTTACTAAGTTTGAAAATATATGCATGAAAGACCCTCATGCCAGAGGTCTCATATAAACAATATACTCCACATTGCTATTTAAATCAGATGTTAAATTACCATCTTTGGTGGTGAAATGGGAAAAAGATCTTGATCGAACTTTAGATAAAACAGAATGGTCTGCAATCTGGTCCAATATCAAATCTTTTTCTCCTAATGTGACAGATACTGAAACCACCTATAAGGTACTCTCACGCTGGTATTTGGTTCCTGCTACAAAAGCTAAATTCACGCCTGATTACTCAGGTCTCTGCTTTTACGGCTGTTCAGAACAAGGAACATGTGGTGGAATTGTTCTATTATAACCCTTTCATGACTAAGCCTATTTTTGACATTTGGTTTTTACAAGTTAAAATCTGTATTTTATGCTAGAAAAATACTTAGAGCCCCCAAACATTATATATAATTTTTTTAGCAGAGAATCTAGAGAATAAAATGGCGATTGTTGCAATATTTTATGTCACACGGTATTTGTGCAGCGGTGTTTTAAACGCAACTTTTTGGGAAAAGGGAAATTTCATGAATTTAAAAAAAATGAAACAGTAAAGTTAGCCCAATTTTTTTGTATAATGTGAAAGATGATGTTATGCCGAGTAAATAGACACCAAACATGTCACGCTTTATAATTGCACGCACTCATGGAATGGCGACTACGGTACCCAAAAATCTCCATAGGCGACGCTTTAAATTTTTTTTTACGGATACCAGGTTAGAGTTACAGAGGAGGTCTAGTGCTAGAATTATTGCTCTCGCTCTGACGATCGCGGCGATACCTCACATGTGTGATTTGAACACTGTTTACATATTCGGGCGCGACTTCCGTATGCGTTTTCTTTGCTGCGCGAGCTTGCGGCGATGAGGGCGCTTTGAAAAAAAATTTTTCTTATTTTTTATTTATTTTAATATTAATGAATTGTTTTAAAAAAAAAAAAAATTTGATCACTTTCATTGCTGCCACAAGGAATGTAAACATCCCTTGTGACAGTAATAGGTGGTGACAGGTACTCTTAATGGAGGGATCAGGGGTCTAAAAGACCCCAAGTCCCTCGTTTGCACTTCAAAGTATTCAGAGCGCCGTTTTTGGCGATTCTGAATACTGTATATTTTTTTAAACCGGCGCCATCGGCAGCCGAGTAAACGGGAAGTGACATCATGATGTCGATTCCGTGTTTACAATTAGGAGGCTGCGGAGGTTCCAGACTGTCACTAGCCGCTGGAGGCGGCGGGTTGGTCATCTGGCCTCCCGATGGAACGGGAGGCCCGGTAAGAGCGGCAGGAGGCGGCGGGAGGAGGAGGACATCCCCTCCCGCTCCTCCAGTATAACAGCCGAGCGGCTTTTAGCCGCATTGGTTGTTATACCTGGAAAGCCGTTTGCCGGCTCTAAAAAACAGTACCGGAATGATGCCTGCAGCTGCGGGCATCATCCCGGTATAACCCCCGAAAGCCGAGTACATACATCTGCGTACGCTCGGTGGGAAGGGGATAAAAACAATTCTGGAAAAAGGTTTTTTTACTCGTTTCAGAAATGTTTGAAATAACAATACTACCAGATCCAGAAATTGCACTTTTACCCACTTACGGACCGCCGCACGACGATATACGTACTAAGTTTGAAGAAGGATATCGTTGTTATGGCAGCAGCTAGCTGCTATAACCCCAGGATACACTTCTTCGGCCTGCGGTCCGCTTTCCGATAAGAGTGGTCTCTGCGGCGGATTCACCGCAAGATCACTTTTATCAGCGGCGGGAATCCAAAATTCTCTCCAACTGGAGGGGATCCAACATGGTACGAGAAATCTCCCAACTGGAAACTAAGTGGATTTTCCTTATGGGGACACTTATGCCGCAAGGCATGAATATTAAATTGGATGTAAACTGCTTTATAAATGACCACTAATCCTCCAATATCTATAAAATAACAATTATCCTCTTGGAATTTTACTGTCTGGTGTGAAGTGCCTCTTAGAATTATGTGTCTAATTAACAGTTTTTATTGTGGATGAATACTGCCTGTCCCATCTCCTAGTTGATGTCCTTGTTGTTCGATTATTAATAGTTTTCATAGCGAGTGTTTTTTAGCACGATCAACTAACTAAACCCAATTAAGAGGTTCTTGTTTGATGTAGTTCCAGCATTATGAATAGTTCAGTTTTAGGAATTTTAAGGGTAGCCGTTTTAAAGTTGTTTCAGATTATATTAATGTCTACAGTGATGCGTAGGATGTAGTTAGCAGTAGTGCATTCTAACGCGAGCTCACTCTAGATTGCATATATCCTTAATTTCAGCTGGTGTTGAAGTGGTATTTCTTTTAAAAATGTATGATTGTTTTAATAATGCATAAATCAAATGTAAGGGTTGCGGTGGATTGCGCTTCTGTGTGATGAGGAGTTTGAGATACACATCCTACATCGCACACACATTCAGCGATAATATTGTCCTACAATTTATAACATTATCCGATAATTTTGCCTACACCGCACATACATTCAGCGATAATATTGAGCTGTAATGAGCTTGATTTTAACTGATCGTAAGTCTACCCATTGATTGCACATTCACTGATTAGGGAATTTATCCAAATTAATATAATGAAATCAATGAATCCAATTAAGCAATTCATTTATTTCCATAAAAGTTCTTTTTTTATCTAGATTTATTTTCACTATTTTCACCAATTGATTCCATTTATAGAGTTGGTTGAACTGATTGCCTTTTCTTTGTTCTATTATTAATTGTTTATATATATATAAGTATATCATGCCATATTATAAATTTTATATACATATACAGTTTTATCATGTTTTATATTATATCATGTGGTCTAATCGGTGTATAGATCAGATCGCTTGAGAGTCTAATGTCTTCTGGTGGTTATTAATACCACCGATTTCTTTTTTAGCAATTGTATGTAGAGTCTTTTTCTTTTTTTTTTTTTTTTTTTTTTTTTCAGTTTAAAATAAAGTTTATTGAAATATCAAGAAAATACATCAAACAGAAGAAAGAAATAAGAGCAAAACGCTCAATGTATACATGGTGTAGTGGTAGTACAGCAATTACAAAAAATGACTACAGCAATTCTTCATGGGCCCTTTCCTTAAGAATAAAAAAAAAAATAAAGTAACCAGTCGCTATGGACTCGGGAATTCTCGTCACCAGAGCCCCGTCTGGGAACTAACTGCTCTGGTGAACTGGGAATCCCCAAGCCCACTTCGCTACCCAATGTGAAAAAATGCTTAGAAAAAAGAGACTAACAAAAGGAAAAAGAAAATTAGAAAAGGGGATTTGTATCTATATGTCAGAGGAATAACAGAAACTTTGTTTGCCAGTACCGGCATTTCCCTGTACGCCTGCGTGGCAGAATGGCTAATAGGCGTACGCGGGTACGCAATTCAGCAGACCGCGTCACGGCGTAACGGCGCACATAGACGTGCAAGTTAGCGGACGGCGAAACGGCGTAAGCACGTACGCACGTACGCATCTTAGCCGCACACGTGGGTTCCCCTATTAGCCCTATAAAAGGCAGCCCAGCTCTCTGGCTTATTGCTGGTTTGTCATTTCAGCTTCTGTGTTCCTGTTCCTTGTTCTACTATTGACTCCTGCCTGTTGTGACCCGGATTTCCTTGACCATCCTTGAACTTCTCCTGCACCTTGACCTCGGCTTGCTTAAACGGATTCCTCTTCAGTCTGCTCCAGTGTTTGACCCCCGGCTTCTCTTTAAAGACTTTGCTACTGCCTGCTCCAGTGTTTGACCCCCGGCCTGTCTTGGACTCTCCTATTAATTGATTCCTGTGTATGACCTTGGCTTGTTTAAACGGACTTCCTTCCTACCGGCTTGCTGTGTTTGACCCCCTGGCTTCTCTACATACTTGTTCCAGTTATCTACTTCAGGTCCAAGGTGTTGGAGCCCCAGTCTGATTCCTCTGCTGATCACCGTCCAGGTGTACCCTGCACGGACTACTACCAGACAGAAGTTCAACACGCAGGCTCCTACTAGTGCCTGGCGACCCGTGCCTCTCTGTGCCCGATACCCTCTGTACCACCTCCAGGGGTATAGCGCACTCAGCTGCAAGGGGAGCCGCTCTCAGCATCTCGGCCCTGGTGAGTACCCTGACACTATATGACAGTTGAATACTACATTAATATCATATTTAAACGAACTACAATTAGTCAAAGAGGCGATCTATTGGGTTGAACTCTCTCAAGGCAGAGTAGAGTCTTTTTCATGCTGTAATGCACCTATGATCTCATTGGTAGTATTTGGCTATGGATGACAGATTATCTAATCATTACATATACTCAGCATTAAATAGTCCCTATATTAGGGGTGCACTCAACATAGTATCTGGCTCGCAACTACACTACTTCATAGGAGACGGGTTTGCGGTCGTGAACCGACTTGTCTATCGGCACATGTATGAGTCACAGACCAAAATAGCAACTACTATATTGACAGAGACTGCTTATCGGCATTAATTAAAAAACATGCCCTTGTATTGGTTCCGTTTGATCGATAATGCTTATAACATTAAGTTAAATATTGTACCTTATAATGTAAGATACATGCTGATTTGACTTCAGAGTGTTTTTTAATATATTTGTCTGAGTGGAGCCTGACTATTATCAGTGATGATTACGAGTGCATAACGAGCTAAACTGATTTACTAATGACTTAAGTGTTAAGACTCGAGTGTTAAGATATATAAAGAGTGGAGTCATATAGCCACACCCTCAGATGATGTCCATTGATGATGAAACGCGTCAGGACATGGTTATACGACTTCCTAAGCAATTTGTGAATGAGAAGCTAGCTTGCTGTTTGAATACCGCGCGGTCCATTAAGTTTGATCCTTACGGTGTTCTCAGCGTCAGCGGCTGTGAATTACATGCTGTATTTTCTTTGATTCATGTAAGTGTACTTGCTACAGGGGGGAAGGTTTTTAATTAATAAAACATTTTTATATCAATGGTATCACACTATGGAGCCCTCTTTTGTTTCTTATATATGAATGACTCCAAGAGAAAGACCGGTTTACATCGGCTGGTGGATACTAATGAGCGCCCGTCTGAGATGACAACTATCATGTTGTCCTGATTGCATGCTGCTTGATCCACCATGGTCTGGTAAGGTTTGAATCTTTAAGAGTATGTTCCAGTAATCCATTGGTGATACATCCATAGATTACAAATTCGATTATACCTATAGGCTACTTCAGATGATCTTTCTAGTAGATGGACATTAATCGATTGTCTATGACCATACATTTAAAGGACATTAATAGCGCTGCTGACACGTTGTTTAATGTGTGGTTTTTGAATTTTTATTTTACTTACCTTAAGTGAGAGTTTCTTGGCAGTGGCTTACGATTGCTGGTCTATTCATCATAGAACTGTAATTAGAATTAGTCCACCAACTATACATTTATGTTTAATTCTCATTGGCATTCATGTTTAATATATAGGTAACTTACCTTCACTTGGCTTTCTATATTATTGCTTATTTTTGAGATACATAGATTTTCATTTAAAGATATTTATTTATTTATTTACTCATTTATGGTTTCACCCACATCCTGAGCGCTTAGTGGTCATAGTCAGCTATGACTTAGGTGATATATTTGCACTCTTTCCAGTTATTTTAGTCATTGTTGCATGCCCTAGATAAAGCCCTAGATCAGTGATGGCGAACCTTGGCACCCCAGATGTTTTGGAACTACATTTCCCATGATGCTCAACTACATTGCCAAGTGCATGAGCATCATGGGAAATGTAGTTCCAAAACATCTGGGGTGCCAAGGTTCGCCATCACTGCTCTAGATAAAGAAAATCTGAAAATCTGAAAGGGTATGAAGGTCTATGGAAACCAAAGAACACACGTTGTTTACCTAAGAAACTTTGACCACCAGGTACTCCAGTCATGGTAACTAACATTCTTATGTGCAACAATAATAAAACTATAAGACTAGATTATGCCTGCGGAACACCCCATGCCCTCTGTCCCCCCCACCTTTCCTTGCCCTTATTTTCTTTCTTTCTTTTTTCTTCTCTTCCTTATTTCTCTCTTATTATCATTTCATAAAGTACCTAACAACAACAGGTGATATTGAATATATTTAAAACATCACACTCAGTAGTTTGATACATATACTTTATTCAAATGTTTGTTTAACACACATAAGAACTCAGACACAAATAGACCTAATTTTCTTTCATTAACTGATAATGATCCTCTAAATATTAATGTAAGCTAATATTGAAACCGTCTGAAAACTCTATCATTTTTATAAAAAGGGAACTTATCTAACATTAATTTTACCATCTGTGTGTTATATTAATACAATGCCGTAACCTTCTTCTTTAATTTACATGTAACTACTAAAATACCTTTAATTGATACATTATATACTTGTTGTTACCATATGCTCATCTTTCAATAAAAACCTTTGAACGAGAAAAGTGACAGTGCGATTTGCAAAGTAAAAAGTGCAACCACAAAATAGAAACCCAATTTCACTGCTGCAATTAAAAAAATACAAATAGATTAGAATTGCAGCACTGCGCCATGAATATTTACTGCCCCAAAACATCAAAACTCATAATCAATAAACCAAACAATCATCAAAAAAAATTACTTTGGATTGATTTAATTTAGGTTTTTGCACAATTATATTGCATGAAAACACATAGGAAATCGGAGGTCATATATTATATTGATATGAACTTTATTTATTTTTTATTTTTCATGTAAATGAATAAGTTGGCACTTTGCTATGCTTTACTATGCTTGTTTGGTTTATTAAATATGAGTTTTGATGTTTTGGAGCTCTAAATAATTTATGGCACTGTGTGTTTTAAAATTAAATTGCTACTTATGTGGCAAGCAAAGGATTCAGTTGACTGGTGTGCCAAGCTGGCCAACGTTGGAAATAAGATATCACATGATCTTCACATCGATCTTATTCATTGCTGTGAGCTGTGAAAGCGTGCGTTTAGTCTGAATTCTGTCTGCAAGGAAACAATGCCAGATGATTTTGCATTACGCCTCCCAATTTTCCTCGTTGACTTTTGTTCTGACATGTACATAACTTCATCAGAAAGGGTTTTCCCCAACCTCGCCCACATTGTAAAGCTGAATTGTAAAAAATAAATAAAATTCAGTCATCCTATTTTTGCTTCACATGGACCAGATTTTTTTTTTTTTTTTTATAGTTTCATAATTTCTGCTCACTTACAGTTTACAGGATTAAAAGGCGACAGGTCAAGAAGATAAAACATGGCAGCTGGCATTGCTCACTGGTTTTTGAACGGGTGATTTCCACGGCTTTGTTTGCTATTTTATGAGTTGCTGCCTGGGACAAGCCTGTGATTGTCTGGGGTCATCACACCCCATTGGTACATGCTTGTTCCAGTCCATAGAGCTAAGCTGGGGGCACACACAGAATTTCATTTGAACGTTCGTATGGAAATCGCTCATCAGAACATTTTCTCTTGCCGTCACTGAGTCAACTAATTTAGTTTGAAAGTCCTTAACCCTTTTACTGCCACCACTGCATGTCTTATGGCGGTGGCAGTGGGGGTGGGGGGGTTAAACACTCCCCGGGGTGTGTCTACACGCCACAAGCCGACTTTCATCCTGCTAATGAAAATGATCCGATGGCCAATTGCTTTTTGTGACCCCCCCAAGTGTGCCTCCCAGAATAACCCCCCCAGTCATGCTTCCCAGGCTCTGCTGACCTACCCAGGACCCACATGACAGGTGTCACTGGGTATCAATGATTCAATGATCTCCTCTAGCTGCAAAAACCCGGAAGCAATGTGTATAACGTCACTTCCGGTTTCTGTTGCCACTTTTCCTGTGCCCAGGGAAGAAGCTAATGGAGAGCTAATAAATAGTGAGAGCAGTAATTCTAGGGCCAATATTCACAGGTACAGTAAAACCTTGGATTGAGAGTAAGTTGGTCTGAGAGCGATTTGCACGAGAAGCTATTTTTTTTTATAAATTTGTTGATGAACAAGCAATTTCTTGATATATAAGTAGCGTCACTTCACAACTGAGTATAAAAGAGAAGAGAGGCGCCTCTAAGTGTAGCAATATGGTTACATTTAATGAAGGTACAACATTTAGCAACTCATATGGTTGATGATTAAAAGAGGCACATCTATGTATGCAGGCATCCGGGGTAAAACTTTCCACCTAGACCATCCTCCACACCGCCGTCAACGCCATCCCTTCCACTCTGAGCTCCACAAGTGCTCCAAGCCTCACTTTCAGATCGCTCTACTGCAGGGTAGTCTTCCCGGTCTTGATTGCAGACTGACAGCGGTAAGATCCGGCAATGCGGAGGATGGTCTTTACCCTGGATGCCTACTTAGATGTGCCTCTTTTAATCATCAACTATGTGAGTTGATAAATGTTGTACCTTCATTAAATTTAACCATATTGCTACACTTAGGCCCCTTTAACACAATTGGACCGTTCAGGTCCGCCTGTCAGTTTTGACGGCGGACCTAAACGGGCGCTCCATGTTAGACTATGGAGCGACGGATGTCAGTGGAGACATGTCCGCTGACATCCAACCCCGTCCAATCAGCTAAAAGCAGACGGATGGTCCTACGCCTGGATCCGTCGATGGCGGATCGGGTGAGATCTGATGAAAACAGACATGCTGTCCGTTTTCATCCGATCCCTCCATAGGCAGCAGCGGCGCCTGACAAGCCCCTCCCTGCTCAGTGAGCAGAGAGGGACCTGTCATCCGCCGGCTCAGCGGAGATCAATGGAGAGATCTCCCTCTGAGCCCGCGGACCGAGGCGGGCTCCGTGGAAGCGGAGTCCGCCTCGTGTGAATGAGGCCTTAGAGGTGCCTCTCTTCTCCTTTATACTTAGCTGTGAAGTGACGCTACATATATATCAAGAAATTGATTGTTTATCAAGTCAAAATTTATTAAAAAAAATTGCTTCTCGTGCAAAACACTCTCAGACCAAATTCTATCACTCCAAGGTTTTGCTGTACCTGTGAATATTGGCCCTAGAATTACTGCTCTCTTCTCTTTTATACTCTGTAGTTCCTTGCTGAATTTTGCTTCTAATCTCCTTGTGGAGGCTTCCATTTGTGGATGGACATTTTATGGTTCACATTACTATAATCTTTTTATATGGACTAAAACTGAAGGACTTATGAATAAATGGTTGTGGAATGAATCATTTGAGTTTCCATTATTTCTTATGGGGAAATTCGCTTTGACATACAAGTTGTCAGGTAAGTACTTACCGAGGCCGAGATGCCGAGAGCAGTTCGCCCTTGCCACTACGCGCACCCCGTCCTCTGGCGATGAAACAGGGAATGGGAGGCACTAAGGAGCACGGGCCACCAGCAGGTATGGGTCCCTTGTGGGAAACTGCAGAGCCGGGTCTGGGGATGAAGGAGTCCATGAACCGGTGGAAGTTCCGTTGCTGGGTGGAGCAGACAAACTGTAAGCAAGCAGAGGGTCAAACACAGGCAATAAGCAAGACAAGTCCATAGAACAGGCCGGGGGTCAAACACTGGTATCAAGCAGAGGAAGTCCGTTAATCAGGCCGGGGGTCAAACACTGGTATCAAGCAGAGGAAGTCCGTTAATCAGGCCGGGGGTTTAAACACTGGTATCAAGCAGAGGAAGTCCGTTAATCAGACCGGGAGTCAAACACTGGTATCAAGCAGAGGAAATCCGTTAATCAGGCCGGGGGTCAAACACTGGTATCAAGCAGAGGAAGTCCGTTAATCAGGCAGGGGGTCAAACACTGGTATCAAGCAGAGGAAGTCCGTTAATCAGGCCAGGGGTTAATCCAGGAGAGAGGCAGCGTGGTAAGAGCAGTCCAGGTCACAACAGGAGATCAGGTGAGCATAAACAGGAAACAGGAAACAGGAAGCAGGAAGCAACCGGAGCTGAAGACAAACCAGCAACCAGTCTGGGTGCTGGAGCTGATTTAAATAGCCCCGCCAGAGTGTCACGGTGGGCGTGCATGAGTCGCCACGCGCACCCGTGTGCTATCGCGCACGCGTGCACGCTGCTCCATCGGGCCGCGCGCACGCATGCGCCGAAGCGCCAATCCAGCGCGCACGCGCCCAGGGACAGGATGAATGTGACTGGAGAGGACCCTTCTCTGACAGTGCCCCCCCCAAGGGGCGGACTCCGGACGCCCAGACTAGATATCAATTCAGGATGTTCCCGATGAAATGCTTGGATTAAACGTGGGGCATGGAGATTCCTAGCAGGCTCCCAGGAATTGTCTTCAGGAGGGTACCCCTTCCACTGAATTAGATATTGGAGCTGTCTGCCCCTCTTCCTGCAACTCAAAACAGACTCCACTTCGAATTCGTTCTCCCCATCCACTTCAACAGGTGGAGGAGGAAGTTCCTTCCTCCCAGGGAAAGGGCTGGCCACCACAGGCTTAAGCAGAGATGCATGGAAAACTGGGTGTATTCTATAAGACGTTGGTAGTGCCAGCTCAAATGCCACGGGGTTGACCATCCTCTTGATTTTAAAAGGCCCGATGAACTTTGGCCCCAGTTTCCGTGAGGGCAGAGGTAATCTGAGATTTGTGGTTGCCAACCAAGCTTCCTCACCCACTTTGAAGATTGGATTTTCCTTCCTTCCTCGGCCATACTGTTTCTTATAATTGACCTGAGCTTTTCGTATTGTGTCTTGGATCCTTTGGAAGTTAGATTGAATAGAGCCTATCCGGTCTTGTACGGCAGGAACAGACATTTCAGGGAGGATGTTAGGGAGGAAGGAAGGATGGAATCCAAAGTTTGCCCAGAAGGGTGTTTGGTTTGTTGCGGAGTGAACAGAGTTGTTATAGGTGAACTCTGCATATGGTAGGAGAGTTGCCCAATCATCCTGTGAACCAGAACAAAAACATCGGAGGTACTGCTCCAAGGTTTGATTTGTCCTCTCCGTCTGGCCATTGCTCTGAGTATGGTACGCAGAGGAGAGGCACATTTTAATTTCCAGGGTCTTGCAGAGATCCTTCCAAAACTTGGAGGTAAATTGAACACCCCTGTCAGAGACGATGCTCTTGGGCACACCATGGAGTCTGATTATTTCCTTGAGAAAGATATTAGCCTTATCAGAAGTAGAGGGGGTGCCCACCATGGGTAGGAAATGCGCCATCTTGGAGAGGCGATCAACTACGACCAAGATGATGGTAAACCCCGCCGAAGCAGGTAAGTCCACAATAAAATCCATTGACACTTCCGCCCATGGTCGTTCCGGGATGGGCAAGGGTTTGAGCAGACCCCAAGATTTGGTGTTTAGACCCTTATTGCGTTGGCAAGGTAAACAAGAAGAGACATAGTCTTTACAATCCCGTCTCCACCCCGGCCACCAAAAAGAACGGGAGATCAGTTCAATAGTCTTCCTTGTTCCTAAATGGCCTGCGAATCTGTGATCATGGAATGTTTTGAGGGCTAGAGGCCTTACATCCTGTGGAACAAAAATTTTCTCTTTGGCCCAGAGCAGCTCATCATGTTTTTTAAAAGCATGTGTTTCAGGAGCGTAAAGGCGGCTAGACGAGGATTTGATAGAAGTCATTAGATCAGATTGAGTGACTCCAAGGAAGTTTTGCGGAGAGAGGATGGTACTAGGCACAGTGATCTGAGGAGTTTTAGAGAACATCCCAGAGAGGGCATCCGCTTTTCCTTTCTTAGAGCCCGGTCTGTAGGATATATGAAAGTTAAATCTAGAGAAGAAGAGGGCCCAGCGGGCTTGTCTGGGCTTCAGCCATTTTGCTGTCCTGAGATACTCTAGATTCTTATGATCGGTGAAGATCATAACAGGATGAGACGCCCCTTCCAACAGATACCTCCACTCTTCTAAGGCGAACTTGATGGCCAGCAGCTCCCTGTCAACTACATCATAATTGAGTTCTGGTGGACTCAGTCTCCGGGATGCAAAAGCTACAGGGTGAAGAATGGCCTTGAGCCCATGTCTCTGGGAGAGAATGGCACCTGTAGCAGTTTCTGAAGCATCCACTTCTAACACAAATGGTAAAGCCGGATCAGAATGTCATAAGATTGGTGCAGAAACAAACAAGGTTTTGAGCTTGGCAAAGGCTTCCTGTGCTTGCTGTGACCATTGGAAACGGTCGTGTTGACAGGTAAGTTGAGTGATAGGTGCCACAATGGATGAAAAGCCACTAATAAACCTTCTATAGAAGTTAGCAAACCCGATGAACCGCTGTACCCCTTTTTTATCTGATGGAGCCGGCCATTCTTGAATTGCCTTAACCTTTTGTGGGTCCATTGCGACCCCATTGGTGGAAATGATGAATCCCAGAAACTGCACCACAGTCTTCTCGAATTTGCATTTCTCGGCCTTGAGGTATAATTTATGATTCCTGAGTATGGTAAGGACTTTTTTAACGTGGACTCGGTGAAGCTCAGTGGTGGCAGAGAAGATGAGGATATCGTCTAGGTAGACGACTAAGAAATCGTCAAGGTATTCTCGGAAGATGTCATTAACTAGATGTTGGAAAGTGGCTGGTAGGGATGAGCTTCGAGTTCGAGTCGAACTCATGTTCGACTCGAACATTGGCTGTTCGCAAGTTCGCCGAACAGCTAACAATTTGGGGTGTTCGCGGCAAATTCGAATGCCGCGGAACATCCTTTAAAAGTCTATGGGAGAAATCAAAAGTGCTAATTTTAAAGGCTAATATGCAAGTTATTGTCATAAAAAGTGTTTGGGGACCTGGGTCCTGCCCCAGGGGACATGGATCAATGCAAAAAAAAGTTTTAAAAACGGCCGTTTTTTCAGGAGCAGTGATTTTAATAATGCTTAAAGTCAATCAATAAAAGTGTAATATCCCTTTAAATTTCGTACCTGGGGGGTGTCTATAGTATGCCTGTAAAGGGGTGCATGTTTCCTGTGTTTAGAACAGTCTGACAGCAAAATGACATTTTGAAGGAAAAAACTAATTTAAAACTACCCGCGGCTATTGCATTGCCGACAATACACATAGAAGTTCATTGATAAAAACGGCATGGGAATTCCCCAAAGGGGAACCCCGAACCAAAATTTAAAAAAAAAATGACGTGGGAGTCCCCCTAAATTCCATACCAGGCCCTTCAGGTCTGATATGGATATTAAGGAGAACCCCGGCCAAAATTTAAAAAAAAAATGACGTGGGGTTCCCCCTAAATTCCATACCAGACCCTTCAGGTCTGGTATGGATTTTAAGGGGAACCCCGCACCAAAAAAAAAAAAAAAAAAACGGCGTGGGGTCCCCCCAAAAATCCATACCAGACCCTTATCCGAGCACGCAACCTGGCAGGCCGCAGGAAAAGAGGGGGGGACGAGAGTGCGGCCCCCCCTCCCTCCTGAACCATACCAGGCCACATGCCCTCAACATTGGGAGGGTGCTTTGGGGTAGCCCCCCAAAACACCTTGTCCCCATGTTGATGAGGACAAGGGCCTCATCCCCACAACCCTGGCCGGTGGTTGTGGGGGTCTGCGGGCGGGGGGCTTATCGGAATCTGGAAGCCCCCTTTAACAAGGTGACCCCCAGATCCCGGCCCCCCCCCTGTGTGAAATGGTAAGGGGGTACATAAGTACCCCTACCATTTCACGAAAAAAGTGTCAAAAATGTTAAAAATGACAAGAGACAGTTTTTGACAATTCCTTTATTTAAATGCTTCTTCTTTCTTCTATCTTCCTTCATCTTCTGGTTCTTCTGGCTCTTCTGGTTCTTCCTCCGGCGTTCTCGTCCAGCATCTCCTCCGCGGCGTCTTCTATCTTCTTCTCCTCGGGCCGCTCCGCACCCATGGCATGGGGGGGAGGCTCCCGCTCTTCTCTTCTTCTTTTCTTCTCTTCTTCTCTTCTTCATTTTCTTCCATGCTGGCATGGAGGGAGGCTCCCGCTGTGTGACGGCGCTCCTCGTCTGACAGTTCTTAAATAACGGAGGGGGCGGGGCCACCCGGTGACCCCGCCCCCTCTGACGCACGGGACATGACGGGACTTCCCTGTGGCATTCCCCGTGACGTCACAGGGAAGTCCCGTCAAGTCACCGTGCGTCAGAGTGGGGCGGGGTCACCGGGTGGCCCCGCCCCCTCCCTGTTATTTAAGAACTGTCAGACGAGGAGCGCCGTCACACAGCGGGAGCCTCCCTCCATGCCAGCATGGATTGTGGAGCGGCCCGGAGAAGAAAATGAAGAAGAGAAGAAGAGAAGAAAAGAAGAAGAGAAGAGCGGGAGCCTCCCCCCCATGCCATGGGTGCGGAGCGGCCCGAGGAGAAGAAGATAGAAGACGCCGCGGAGGAGATGCTGGACGAGAACGCCGGAGGAAGAACCAGAAGAGCCAGAAGAACCAGAAGAACCAGAAGATGAAGGAAGATAGAAGAAAGAAGAAGCATTTAAATAAAGGAATTGTCAAAAACTGTCTCTTGTCATTTTTAACATTTTTGACACTTTTTTCGTGAAATGGTAGGGGTGTACCCCCTTACCATTTCACACAGGGGGGGGGGCCGGGATCTGGGGGTCACCTTGTTAAAGGGGGCTTCCAGATTCCGATAAGCCCCCCCCGCCCGCAGACCCCCACAACCACTGGCCAGGGTTGTGGGGATGAGGCCCTTGTCCTCATCAACATGGGGACAAGGTGTTTTGGGGGGCTACCCCAAAGCACCCTCCCAATGTTGAGGGCATGTGGCCTGGTACGGTTCAGGAGGGAGGGGGGGCCGCACTCTCGTCCCCCCCTCTTTTCCTGCGGCCTGCCAGGTTGCGTGCTGGGATAAGGGTCTGGTATGGATTTTTGGGTGGACCCCACGCCGTTTTTTTTTTTTTTTTTTGGCGCGGGGTTCCCCTTAAAATCCATACCAGACCTGAAAGGTCTGGTATGGAATTTAGGGGGAACCCCACGTCATTTTTTTTTTTTAATTTTGGCCGGGGTTCCCCTTAATATCCATACCAGACCTGAAGGGCCTGGTATGGAATTTAGGAGGACTCCCACGTCATTTTTTTTTTTTAATTTTGGTTCGGGGTTCCCCTTTGGGGAATTCCCATGCCGTTTTTATCAATGAACTTCTATGTGTATTGTCGGCAATGCAATAGCCGCGGGTAGTTTTAAATAAGTTTTTTCCTTCAAAATGTCATTTTGCTGTCAGACTGTTCTAAACACAGGAAACATGCGCCCCTTTACAGGCATACTATAGACACCCCCCAGGTACGAAATTTAAAGGGATATTACATTTTTATTGTTTGACTTTAAGCATTATTAAAATCACTGCTCCTGAAAAAACGGCCGTTTTTAAAACTTTTTTTTGCATTGATCCATGTCCCCTGGGGCAGGACCCAGGTGCCCAAACACTTTTTATGACAATAACTTGCATATAAGCCTTTAAAATTAGCACTTTTGTTTATTCATGTTCGTGTCCCATAGACTTTAACGGTGTTCGCGTGTTCGAACAAACTTTTTTCCTGTTCGCATGTTCTGGTGCGAACCGAACAGGGGGGTGTTCGGCTCATCCCTAGTGGCTGGGGCGTTGCATAACCCAAAAGGCATCACCAGGTACTCATAATGGCCAAACCTGGACCTAAAGGCGGTCTTCCACTCATCCCCGGGCTGAATTCTGATGAGATTGTAAGCACCCCGAAGATCCAGTTTAGAGAAGATCTGGGCCGACCGAAATAGTTGAAACAATTCAGGAATGAGTGGTAGTGGGTAACGGTTCTTTACCGTTATGTTATTTAGTTGCCTGTAATCCACACATGGCCTTAAGGACCCATCTTTCTTCTCTACGAAAAAGATACCAGCTCCGGCTGGCGAAGAGGAAGGACGGATGAAGCGTTTTTCTAAGTTTTCATCAATATAATCTTTCAGGACCTTCAGTTCGGTTTCTGACAGTGGAAAAAATGCAGCAAAACGGGACTTCTGAGCCAGGAAGGAGGTCAATGGGGCAATTGTAGGGCCGGTGAGGCGGTAGGCAGTCCGCCTTCTGTTTGTCAAATACATCCCGGAACTCAAGATATTCTGAAGGGATGTGTTGGAGATTGTCAGGCACGGGTGAAATGGCTGAGCAAATACCAGGAGCTGGGGTGAAGCAGTGCTGGGAGCAGTATTGAGAGGAGAAGGATACTTCCTTGGTCTTCCAGTTAATTTGAGGTTCATGCGCGTGGAGCTAGGGCAGGCCTAAGATTACAGGAAAGATAGGTGAATGGATAAGGTCAAATCGTAGAAACTCTTGATGGCCTGAGTCGGTGGAGGTAAGGATGGGCTTGGTGATGGGTCCAGAACGGGGAAGAGACCCATCAGCCAAATGTACCAGGAGACTTTGAGCCTTAGCCTGAAGAGGGACATGTAGATTTTGGGCCAGCGAGATGTCTAGGAAGCAACTACAAGCTCCGGAATCAATTATTGCTGGCAGACGGGTTTCCTCTTCCGTTAGCTGTAGAGAAATAAGGAGAGAAACATAAGTCTTGGGTATACCCATGGATCGGTAATTCACAGTGTCTTGCGGGTATGACTTACTAGGCCTCACTGGACAGCTGCGGAGGAAATGACCGGAACCTCCACAGTACAGACACAGATTGGATTGGTGTCTGTGTTGCCTTTCTTCAGGAGTCAGGGGGGCACGGACCAGTCCGAGTTGCATGGGCTCGGCTTCAGGAGCCGAGGAGGTAGCAGCAGTAGGAGGTGGAGTAAGGATAGGCATTGGCCTGAAGGGGGTCCAACTAGGTCGTGGCCTGCGCGTCGCTCACGTAAACGCCTATCCAGCTTGGTGGCTGATTGGATTAGTTCCTCTAGAGAGGCTGGGGTTTCTATCCTAGCCAGTTCATCCTTAAGGACCTCAGACAGACCTTGACGGTATTGGTACCTCAAAGCAGGCGCATTCCAACCCATGTCGGCTGCCCACTTGCGGAATTCCACTGTGTAATCCTCTATGGGCCTCTTTCCCTGGGAGAGGTTATGCAGGATTGCTTCAGCGGTAGCAGTGCGTTGTGGATCGTCATAAAATTGAGCCATGCTCTCAAAGAAGGTATCACTAGAATTCAAGACAGGGCTCCTTTGTTCCATCAGACTGTGAGCCCAAGTTTGTGGCTCCTCAGCTAGAAGGGAGATAACAAACCCCACTTTTACTGCATCAGAAGAAAAAGTCCTGGGCTGGAGGGCCAGATAGAGTGAGCCGGCATTCTTGAAGGCTCTGTATTTTTTACAATCCCCTGAGAAGCGCTCAGATGTAGGGACCCTGGGCTCAGGGAGCGCCATAACTACCGTTGAGCTTGCAGTGGGCTGAGGGGCGGAGGCCCCACTAGTAGGTGCGGGAGCTGCGGCTGCAGGTATAGGTGGACTGGATAGTTGCTGAAAGCGGCTGTCAATTTGGGTATAGCCCTCTTGTAGTTTCTGGACTGCGTCAGTGAGGGATGAGACATGCTGGCACAGGATCTCTAAAGGGGAACACGCTCTGTCGGCCTCAGACATCTGGCTGGTTTGTACTGTCAGGTAAGTACTTACCGAGGCCGAGATGCCGAGAGCAGTTCGCCCTTGCCACTACGCGCACCCTGTCCCCTGGAGATGAAACAGGGAATGGGTGGCACTAAGGAGCATGGGCCACCAGCAGGTATGGGTCCCTTGTGGGAAACTGCAGAGCCGGGTCTGGGGATGCAGGAGTCCAGGAACCGGTGGAAGTCCCATTGCTGGGTGGAGCAGACAAACTGTAAGCAAGAGGTTCAAACACAGGCAATAAGCAAGACAAGTCCGTGGAACAGGCCGGGGGTCAAACACTGGTATCAAGCAGAGGAAGTCCATTAATCAGGCCGGGGGTCAAACACTGGTATCAAGCAGAAGAAGTCCGTTAATCAGGCCGGGGGTCAAACACTGGTATCAAGCAGAGGAAGTCCGTTAATCAGGCCGGGGGTTTAAACACTGGTATCAAGCAGAGGAAGTCCGTTAATCAGGCCGGGGGTCAAACACTGGTATCAAGCAGAGGAAGTCCGTTAATCAGGCTGGGGGTCAAACACTGGTATCAAGCAGAGGAAGTCCGTTAATCAGGCCGGAGGTTAATCCAGGAGAGAGGCAGCGTGGTAAGAGCAGTCCGGGTCACAACAGGAGATCAGGTGAGCATAAACAGGAAACAGGAAACAGGAAGCAACCGGAGCTGAAGACAAACCAGCAACCAGTCTGGGTGCTGGAGCTGATTTAAATAGCCCCGCCAGAGTGTCACGGTGGGCGTGCATGAGTCGCCGCGCGCACCCGTGTGCTATCGAGCACGCGCGCTCGCCGCTCCATCAGGCCGCGCGCACGCATGCGCCGGAGCACCAATCCAGCGCGCATGCGCCCAGGGACAGGATGAATGTGACTGGAGAGGACCCTTCTCTGACACAAGTGCTTTGGATTACAAGCATGTTTCCGGAACGAATTATGCTCGCAATCCAAAGTTTTACTGTAATTCTAAACTGATGATCTGTAGGGTACAAAAAAAACCCTAACCAAAGAATAGAGGACATTAACCACTTCAGACTTGGAAGGATTTGCCCCCTTAATGACCAGGCCATTTTTTGCGATATGGCATTGCGTCGCGTTAACTGACAATTGCGCGGTCGTGCGACGTTGCAAACAAAAATTGATGTCCTTTTTTTCCCACAAATAGTGCTTTCTTTTGGTAGTATTTGATCACCTCTGCGTTTTTCATTTTTGCGCTATAGACAAAAAAAAGTGACAATTTTGAAAAAAAAGCAATATTTTTTACTTTTTGCTATAATAAATATCCCCCAAAAAATTGTAAAAAACAAATTTATTCATCAGTTTAGGCTGATATTACATATTACTACATATTTTTGGTAAAAAAATCGCAAAAAGTGTATATTGTTCTGAATCCCAAAACTATACCTCTCACATGTGTGAAATGATTGTTGTGTAAATGAATCCCATTTGAAGAAGTCTTTTCGACGAATCATGTCTGGAGCGTGGTTACACGGCATTCCATCGCACTGACACTGCTGTCTGGAGAGGACTAAGCCGATCGGACTGCTGGGCCTTAGAAGGTTGGGTGAGAGACACACCAGTTTACACTTCAGGTCCGCTGTGACCGTGGTGCACCCTTGGGTCATCGATCCTGTTGTTTGCTGTGGATTTGTTCAAAGGCTTATTTGTTTCAGTTTAAAAGTGAGTGCAACCATTGAAGTGTGCTTGAAGTGATTTTAATAAATTTGTTAAAACGGTATCACGCTATGTGGAGCACTTTATTCATTTGTCTTTTACATCTGGAGCCAGCTTGATTGCAGTCACGGTTCATTACATGCAACCCAGGTGTGGTTCAATTGCTGTTTTGCCAAACACGAGAGTAGGAGGCTATACATTCTGGTGAGTGTGCTCTTCAGAGGGAGTGGTGTCACTATCACAGTGGTGTGGTGGAAGAGCAGAAGATCTATCACATAGGAAGATTGAAAAACTGCTGTTGTCCTGGATTTTTTTCATGTGAACTTTTTCCATGGACTTTTCACATTTTATGATTTTTGTAATGTTTTTATTTTTATACTGACACTTTTCTCGGGGTGTTATATTTCTGTCTTTATTACTGTTATTTGTATAGAATCAGAGTGTCACCGGTATCATGCTGTTTTGACTCATATCTTTACAAATATATATTAGCGCCACTATCTCTACACATGTGAGAGGTATAGTTGTGGGATTCAGAACAATTTACACATTTATTTAAGTGGCAGCTTTTCACTGTACACTGTGTATGTACACATCTTGTATTCATTTACACAACAATCACTTAGTTTTGTCACTGGTTTTTGGCGCAGTGGAGTGAGAGAGAACCAAGGGCGGCTTATTGTTACCTCTCTTGCTACAAACCACAATAAGCATATATTGACTGGTTTGCGCAAAAGTTATACAGTCTACAAAATAGGGGATAGATTTATGGCATTTTTATTATTATTATTTTTTTTTTTACTAGTAATGGCGGGGATCAGCGATTTTTATCAGGACTGCCACATTGTGGCGAACAGATCGGACACTTTTGACACTTTTTTGGGACCATTGACATTTATACAGCGATCAGTGCTATAAAAATACACTGATTATTGTATAAATTACACTGGCAGGGAAGGGGTTAACACTAGGGGGCGATCAAGGGTTTAAATGTGTTCCCTGCTAAGTGTTTCTAACTGTGGGGGGGGGGGACTCACTGGAGGAGGAGACAGATCGCTGTTCCTAATTTTTAGGAACAGACGATCTGTCTCTCCTCCCCTGACAGAACGGGGATTTGTGTGTTTACACACACAGATCCCTGTTCTGGTTCTCATGCCCACGATCACGGTTGGTCGCCGGCCACACACATGGGGTTCCCCGGCATGCAGCGGGCCTGCTAATGCTCTTAAAGGAGCCAACGTACCTGTATGTCGGTTTGTGCAGGGCTGCCAACCTGTCGCAGTATATGTAGGTGAGCCGGTCAGGAAGTGGTTAAAGGTACCACATATATACAGTCAGGTCCATAAATATTGGGACATCTACACAATTCTAATCTTTTTGGCTCTATACACCACCACAATTGATTTGAAATGAAACAAACACGATGGGCTTTAACTGCAGACTTTCAGCTTTAATTTGAGGGTATTTACATCCAAATCAGGTGAACGGTGTAGGAGTTACAACAGTTTGTATATGTGCCTACCTTTTTTAAGGGACCAAAAGTAATGAGACAGATAAACAATCATCCATCAAACTTTCAATTTTTAATACTTGGTTGCAAATCCTTTGCAGTCAATTACAGCCTGAAGTCTGGAACACAAATACACCACCAGATGCTGGGTTTCATGTACAAGGGTTAGAGGTTCATCTATAATAAATATATCTGTGTTACATTGGTGCTACACATTGTATATACAGAAGCTCTACACGTTTCGTAGAGTATTCATATCCACTCTTCAGGAGTGACAATGTGTATTAACTGAAAATAAATCATATAATAAATTTTAAGGTCAAATGCTTATAAAAAATAGGAAAAAATTATAAAAATGTATATAACTTGGGAATAACCCCTAGCCATAAAAATACTCACAACTACCATGCAGTAAGAGCGCAATGGTGAGAGCTGGTGGCTCCCCATAGGGGCATCTTTTCCGGGAGCTGTGCCGGCGACCGGCGCAAGTGGGACCCCCCCACATGACAACACCGGGGGGGACAAAATTCCAAAGGGTGGTGGTCCCTGATATGGATTGTGTGGGTGATTTAGAGACATCTTGAGGGGTATCTAGAAAAAATGTGAGAGTATATGGGATGACGTGTGAAAAAAAAAATATATATATATATATATATATATATATATATATATATATATATATATATATATATATATAATTGGAATATATGTAAATGTGAAAATGTATGTCTGATGTGAAGGCAGCATTTAGGGCCTGTGTCAAAAGTGGTAACCGTGAAAAGCAAAACCAATAAAATCCATTGTAATGTGTAATATGCAAATCCAAAATGAAAATGAAGTCCAAATAATGTTAATGAGTGCATAGTCTTAATTGCCTTACCTAGTGCTGCGAGATAAAAAATATGGTGAAGTGCTGGGTGCCAACAGTGTGTGAAGGGATGACCAACCCCTGCAAAGAGCCAACCCCGAATGGGACACATGAGGGCATGCACACCAATCACCAGCAAACGCCACGCAGGCGTGCAAAGACGGGGGGGAGGCGCCTGTGGCCGAGAGATTAAATTTTGCGGTGTTTGGCACCAAAATCACCCCCATATGCTGCTGATGGAAACCACCAGGCGCGACGACGCTCAATAAAACGCCGCACACGTGGCGTGTAAGGCGTGATGTCGATGCACAGTGCGGCGGCATCCCAACCCTCCCATGGATACATGGGGAGGGGTGGTAACCCCACAGTGTGCATCGCAGCTCCCGGAAGTGAAGTGAGCTGACGCTCAAGCATCCAGACCACAAAGCACCCGCCTCCCCCCGCCATCAAACACCTAATAATAGGACCCTGATGACCGGGCGGGAAGTCCGGGTTACACAAGATTGGCACCATAGGGGAAGGTATCGGAGATACCGAGGAATGCCGGAAGGTATCTCTGGCCACCTGTATTGTGCTCCCTACCGTGGGATGGTCGGTGATGTCCCTCGGCAGATAGGTGGCGATCCACGGCCAGCTCTTGGCCATGCCGTCGGAGTCCTCCAACTCCATTGCCACCCACTGTTTTGCCCCTGAATGGCAATGCCAATCGACCACTCTAGTGAGATGTGCCGCCCTTTAGTTGGCTTTCATGTCAGGGAGGCCAACTCCACCCCTGTGCTTTGCCATGTGGAGGAGTTGCAGTCTGATACGCGGTTTTCGATGCGACCAGACAAATTCGCAAAACATCGAGTCAATTCGCTTAAAGAATGGAGGAGGGAGGCAGATGGGAAGGGCTTGTAGCAGGTAAAGCACCCTAGGCATGGCGGTCATCTTGATGGCATTACATCGTCCAAACCATGTTAAAGTAAGGGAATGATCCGTTTTGAGACATAGAAGTAATGGGGCAAAGTTCGCCTGATACAAATTGGCAGGGTCAGAGGTAATGTCGACTCCCAGATAAGGAATAGTGTTGGTTGCCCAGCGTAGTTGGTATTCTGAACCCAGGTGGCGCACTATGTCTTTGCCCACTGTGATGTTAGGTAGGGAGGATTTGGTTAGGTTAATTTGAAACAAAGAGAGAACCCCATACTCCTGTATGGAATGAAGTAAGTTAGGGCGCAAAGAGAGTGGGTCTGTTAGGAAAAAGATGAGGTTATCCGCAAAGGCGGCTACTTTGTGGGACCCAGAAGATTTGTGATATCCAATAATGCCTGAATTCGCCCTTATCCTACATAAGAGGTGTTCCAGTGAGAGTATGAAGATCAGCGGAGACAGGGGGCAGCCCTGTCGTGTACCGTTGCGAATGTTAAAGTAGCTTGGCCTTGTCTCGTTGACCTTGACCGCAGCCGTATGGTGGGAGTAAAGGGATAGGATCCAACCGAGCATTGACGAGCGAAGTCCTATATGCTTTAAGGTGGCCTGTATAGAAGACCAATCAACACGGTCGAAAGTCTTCTCCGCGTCTGTTGACAGCAGGAGAAGGGGTCGCCGTGATGTCTTGGCCGCATGGATTAGGTTTACCACCCTGATGGTGTTATCACGGGGTTCCCGCTGTTGTACGAAACCCGCTTGGTCTTTATGAATTAGGCTTGGTATATGTAAGAGTATCCTACTGGCCAGTATCTTGGCGAACAATTTTAGGTCGGCGTTCAAGAGAGCTATCGGCCGATAGCTCCCACACCGCAGTGGGTCCTTCCCCTCCTTCGGGATAAGGGATATGTAGGCTCTTATGGTATCTGTAGGAAAGGAATTGCCTTCTGTGATCGAGTTAAGGGTAGATATCAAAGGTTGAGAAATTGTCTCAAAAAAGGCCTTGTAGTATGTTGGTGTGAAGCTGTCAGGGCCTGGGGCTTTCCTTGGTTTCGAGTTTGCCAGTGCTACACCTAGCTCCGCTGTAGTAATAGGTTCCTCCAGTTTTTCCTGAACAGTGGTCGGGAATGAGGGCATACCAGATGTGGCTAGGTATGACCGTGGGGTGAATCCCCCAGCGGAGTTAGGGTCCTCAGAAGGTGGCCTGTCTAAGTTATAGAGGCATTCATAGAATAACCGGAACTCCGCTGCCATATCCGATGATGCAGTCATTTTTTGGCCGGATGACATCAAGATGTGAGAGGTTTTGGTACGGGGACCTCGCAGTGCTCTGGCTAGCAACGTGCTGTGTTTATTTGAGAATTCGTACATCGTACGGCGTGCCCATGCCAGTTATTGTTTCGTTTTGTGAAATAGAAGTGAGCAAAGTTCTTCACGTGTTTTGAGGAGTTCCTGGTGTGTGGAACATGCGAGACTAGCTTTATGGGAGCACTCAGGACACCGCTGGTTTCGAGGACAAATCAGCACTGGAAGAGGCCATGGAAGATGAAGAAGAGGAGGGGGTGGAGGAGAGAGGTCTGGCAGAATCACCACTAGTAGAATTTTGGAGGCATGGTGGCGGAACAACCTCCAACACTACTGAGTCAGCGGTAATATGCACCTTACCACTGACCACCCTGTCCAGCGAGGCCAAGACATTGCCTTCCACATGCCATTAGAGAGCTGGAATCGCCTGTCGTGAGAAAAAGTGGCGCTTGGGAACCTGCCACTGAGGAACCGCACATTCCAGAAACTCATGGAAGGGGGCAGAGTCTACCAACTGAAATTTAGCCAAGCTAGCATTCAACCGCTGGACATGTAGATGGCTGGGAGCAAACTTCTTTCGGCGGTGCAGCAGCTGGGGCAGGGAAATTTGCCTGGTACAATCTGACGTTGGTGTACCGATAGCAGATTGCCCTAAGTACTTGGCTGTGACACACCTAATACTACACCTTCATTCCTCTCAGTGCAGGTTTCAGAGAGGACTGAAGGTATAGTGGGGTTGGAGATCCCAGCTGATGAGGAGCAAGGAGGGGTCCGCTTTGTTCTTTGGTGTAGGTCTTTTAGGTACGCTTGCCAACTAACTGCATGTCTGGTCAAGCATGTGGTGCCCAAGCGGGTGAAGTTTTGGCCACGCAAGATACACTTGAGACATATGTTGCAAATAGAAGCGGTGGGCTCTGATGCACTCGTCTCAAAAAAGGCCCACACCAAAGATCTTTTGGAATAATGTGCAGAGACAGCAGTGCCCTGCACATGTGGAGCTCTGTGGAGTGATGCAGTCGGTGTGCTGCCCTTAAGCTGGCCCCTGGAGGGCATCCTGGGAGATGTGCCTCCTCCTCCCCTCTCTCCTATCAGGCACCCACGTGGAGTCAGTGACCTCATCATCCCCTCCCTCCTCATCACTGGAGCAAAGCTGTCAGTATGCTGCAGCTGGGGGAACATGACTGCCAGATTACTGTCCTGTTTGGGCACCCCCTCTCTCTGGGCTGACATTACTGCCTTCCTCTAGCTGGGTACCATCATCGGAGCCTTCAAAACGCTGGGCATCCTCCTGGAGCATGTACCCAACACTGTGGTCAAACAGTTCGGGGGACTCCTCAGGAGGATATGGTGGGGCTAGGGAAGGAGTGACTGATGCCACTGAGCTGAGGGAAGAGGCCGTGTTGGCAGCTGCTTTGCCAGACAAAGTACCCTGAGCCTGGGTGAGAGAGGATGAGGAGGATGAGGACGGCTTGATCATCCACGCTACCAAGTCTTCGGCATGTTGCGGCTTTCGGCCAGCTGCCGAAAAAAAGGACAAGCGTGTCCCATGACCACGTGCTAATGAGGATGCACCATGTCCACGACTAGCACTGTTGCCTCTAGACACAGAGCCTGCTTGCCCTCTTTTATTGGCTTGTGACTGTCTGCCTCTCCTTGTTGGCCTTCTAGACATACTAAAGGCCTGCAGTGAGATGTAGCTGCACAAAGCTGGGATGTATATATATACTGATACTGCAGCTAGCAGAATCAACTGCCTGCCTGTATTATTATTAGTATGAGAACACCAGCAATTGTCTTCAGGTAGCTTTAGGTGCACACTGTGCAGAGGAAACAGTACACTAACAGTAAATTCTGCAGCTGCCTGCCTGTGGTATTAATAAGAACAGAACAACAGCAATTGTCTTCAGGTAGCTTTAGGTGCACACTGTGCAGAGGACACAGTACACTAACTGTAAATACTGCAGCTGCCTGCCTGTGGTATTAATAGGATCAGAACAACAGCAATTGTCTTCAGGTAGCTTTAGGTGCACACTGTGCAGAGGACACAGTACACTAACTGTAAATACTGCAGCTGCCTGCCTGTGGTATTAATCAGATCAGAACAACAGCAATTGTCTTCAGGTAGCTTTAGGTGCACACTGTGCAGAGGACACAGTACACTAACTGTAAATACTGCAGCTGCCTGCCTATGGTCCTAATAGGATCAGAAGAACACCACCAATTTTCTTCAGGTAGCTTTAGGTGCACACTGTGCAGGGGACGCACAGTACACTAACTGTAAATACTGTAGCTGCCTGCCTGTGGTACTAATAGGATCAGAAGAACACCAGAAATTTTCTTCAGGTAACTTTAGGTGCAAACTGTGCAGAGGACACAGTACACTAACTGTAAATACTGCAGCTGCCTGCCTGTGGTACTAATAGGATCAGAAGAACACCACCAATTTTCTTCAGGTAGCTTTAGGTGCACACTGTGCAGAGAACACAGTACACTAACTGTAAATACTGTAGCTGCCTGCCCGTGGTACTAATAGGATCAGAAGAACACCAGCAATTTTCTTCAGGTAGCTTTAGGTGCACAATGTGCAGAGGACACAGTACACTAATTGTAAATACTGTAGCTGCCTGCCTGTGGTACTAATAGGATCAGAGGAACACCAGCAATTTTCTTTAGGTAGCTTTGGGTGCACACTGTGCAGAGGACACAGTACACTAACTGTAAACACTGCAGCTGCCTGCCTGTGGTAGTAATAGAATCAGAAGAACGCCACCAATTTTCTTCAGGTATCTTTAGGTGCACACTGTGCAGAGGACACAGTACACTAACTGTAAATACTTCAGCTGCCTGCCTGTGGTATTAAAAGGATCAGAACACCAGCAATTGTCTTCAGGTAGCTTTAGGTGCACATTGTGCAGAGGACACAGTACACTAACTATAAATACTGTAGCTGCCTGCCTGTAGTACTAATAGGATCAGAAGAACACCACCAATTTTATTCAGTAGCTTTAGGTGCACACTGTGCAGAGGACACAGTACACTAACTGTAAATACTGCAGCTGCCTGCCTGTGGTACTAATAGGATCAGAAGAACACCACCAATTTTCTTCAGGTAGCTTTAGGTGCACACTGTGCAAAGGACACAGTACACTAACTGTAAATACTGTAGCTGCCTGCCTGTGGTACTAATAGGATCAGAAGAACACCAGCAATTTTCTTCAGGTAGCTTTAGGTGCACACTGTGCAAAGGACACAGTACACTAACTGTAAATACTGTAAAAACACCTGCCTGCCTGTCAGTAGGAAGAGAATAACAGGAATGGATCTAGATTTACTGAATACAGTGTGTATATATATATATATATATATATATATATATATATATATATATATATAGGATGCATATAGATACACAATACACTGTAAGTGCAGCTAACTGACTCGCCTGCCTACTCTATCTAACTTAAATCAAATGACACTGTCTCTCTGTCTATCTCTCTCTGCCGCAACACACTACACAAGGCCGCCACGCAGGTGGCCTTATATAGTGTGGGGCGTGTACTAAACCCCCTGAGCCATAATTGGCCAAAGCCACCCTGGCTTTGGCCAATTACGGCTCTCTGCACAGACATCACTGTGATTGACCAAGCATGCGGGTCATAGTGCATGCTTGGCCAATCATCAGCCAGCAATGCACTGCGATTTCGCAGTGAATTATGGGCCGTGACACGTCACTCGAATTTGACGCGAACGGCCAATAACGTTCGCAATTCGACGAACGGTCGAACAGGCGATGTTCGAGTCGAACATGGATTCGACTCGAACTCGAAGCTCATTCCTAATTATGACTCATCATCCCTACCAAACCTGGGCGAAGCATTGCTTGCTGTAACTTTGACGCGTTTCATGGGTCCATGCCTGATTCATCAGGAAGATAACTACAGTCAAGCTCTCTCCTTTACATGTAAAAGATGAATAAACATAGTAATGTCCACCACCACCAATTGCAATCCTCTGGAAGGAACCAATCATTTGTCCACTAAGAGACCTAAAGGGACCTGGCTTGGACCTGTCATGACTGAAACTGTATCCTATTTGTGAATACTTCACTGTCATCTTCCCATTTTAAAATCCTTCTGGGTATCCAAATTCAGACATGAATGGGGGTGGAGTAAGCGAGGTGTCCACCACAGTAGCCGCTGCGATGTCCTGTAGGGCTTTTAAAGTGTTGCCTATGATAAATTTACAGTACTGATGTTTTTTATCGTTTTGCAGGTACACACAATTTTAAAGCTGGACATATTGGCAATCTATTTACTCTGTGCTTCCTCGTCTTTTATATTTTACCCAAAAAATTGGGCAATAAAGTGCATACATTTAACTTAAATGTATTTTTTACTAAAGTTTTGAGCTTGATAAACCGTTGCACAAATATCATCAACTGGAATTACCACTATTTTATACTCTGGGGTACTTTCAGAAAATTTATAATGAAAACTTAAAAGAGAAGTAAAGGATTATTTTTTTTTTGTGAATCATACTTACCTAGGTGGCTGCACCATCGGTCCGATGCTGCATCTGTCCCCCGGCGCCTCTACATGGAAAACTGAGCAATTGAACATCGCCAATCGCTCAGTTTTCAGAGATCCCCGAGCAGAGAGCTATAGACTGTCAGTCACAGCTCTCTGCTCTGTCTCCTCCTCGCTCAGTGGAGCGCTGGGCTGTGGAGGCGCGGGGACGGCCGGCTCAGGCTCTCAGAGGGGCTGAGACGGATGTCAGTCCAGGCACCTGGCGGATCCAGACTTTATTGTCGAGATGATGCGGTGCCTGGACTGAAATCCATGACGTTAGCAGAGAGCGGACTTCAGCCCACTCTCTGCTGAAAACAGGTCACAGGAGTGCCAAATGAACTGCACTCCTGTGATCCATAGGAGAAGCCCAGCCAAACGAGCTTTGGCTGGACTTCTCCTTTAAAACAATAAGGTGAAAACCGCGCTTCTGTAACACATAAAACCTAAAAGTTGCTTACCATGAGATATTAATCACGGTAAATACAAGGTTTAAAACAAAGTGCTTTTGATGTTGTTGATGTTGATGTGCTTTTGATGTTGTTTTAAACCTTAGAAAATGTAAAATAGTTAGGGGTTTTAACTAATCTTCAGGCCTAAAATTAAATTTTTTTAACCACTTCAGCCCCAGAAGGTTTCACCCCCTTCATGACCAGGCCATTTTTTGTGATACGGCACTGAGTTGCTTTTACTGACAACTGCGCGTTCATGTGACGCTGTACCCAAACAAAATTTATGTCTTTTTTTCCCACAAATAGAGTTTTCTTTTGGTGGTATTTGATCACCTCTGTAGTTTTTACTTTTTGAGAGCTTATCCAGGAACGTGTGCGATGGGAATATTGCCCAGTAGACACGATCGGACATTGATCGGACATTCCGACAACATAATCCATAGATTTTTTCCGACAAATGTTGGCTCAAACTTGTCTTGCATACACACAGTCACACAAAGTTGTCAGAAATTCCGAACGTCAAGAACGCGGTGATGTACAACACGTACAACGAGCCGAGAAAAATTAAGTTCAATAGCGAGTGCGGGTCTTCTGCTTTATTCTGAGCATGCGTGGCACTTTGTGCATCAGAATTGTGTACACACACTCGGAATTTACGACAATGGATTTTGTTGTTGGAAAATTTGAGAACCAGATTTTGTGCGACGGAAATTCCGATGGAAACTGTCCGATTGAGCCTACACACGGTCGGAATTTGTGACAACAAGCTCTGATCGCACATTTTACGTCGGAAAGTCTGACCTTGTGTACGGGGCATATGAAGTAAGACCTGGAAGAAGACACAACATACGGGTACACTGTTCCGTGCAGCACGGCCGCACGGAACAGTAAATGTGCGGTGGGCAGTCCGGAAGCCGTTAAACATGTGTGCACATAAAGAAAACCATAGCTGTCAGCCAAAGGGTTAAGTATGATTTAAAGCAGAACTATACTCACCTCGGCTCCAGTGATGCAGCGTCCCTTAGCTCCCCGCTTGGCCGCTGACATCTTCTGGTGGCCGGCTTCCGGGTCCTGATCACCGGCCTCATTTTCTGGGCTGGGATGATCTCAGATTCGGCATTACCAAATTTGTACAGTGAGCTGCGCGTGTACAAGGGCGGACAGGCAGGTAAGTAACTTTAATGCAGAAGAGACAAAGCATGTCTCTAAGACCCCTTTCACACTGGGGCGCTTTCCAGTCGCCACAGCGCTAAAAATAGTGCCTGCAAAGCACCCTGAAAGAGCCGCTCCTGTCTCTCCAATGTGAAAGCCCCTAGGGCTTTCACACTGGAGCAGTGCACTGGCAGGATGCTAAAAAAAGTCCTGCTAGCAGCATCTTTGGAGCGGTGAAGGAGCGGTGTGTATACTGCTCCTCCACTGCTCCTGCCCATTGAAATCAATGGGCAGCAGGGCTATACCACTGGCAAAGTGCTGCTGCAGCAGCGCTTTGCAGGTGATTTTAACCCTTTCTCGGCTGGTTTTAACCCTTTCTCGGCCGCTAGCAGGGGGTAAAAGCGCCCCGATATCGGCCAAATAACGCAGCGAAATTGGCGGTAAAAATGGCGGTGCTTTACCACCAATGCACCCACTGCTCCAGTGTGAAAGGGGCCTTATACAAAGGAATGTGGAGGAGAAAAAGCCAGTAGGGAGATTGAAGATTACACAAAATCTGTCATTTTTAGATCTTTTGCCGAGTGGTGTACCAATATCAGATATTGACGGCACCTCAGTGAGGATGGAGGATGTCCCTGTCGTTCCTTCTGCCCCCCCTGTTGAAAGAAAGCTAAACCCTTATGGTTCCGGCAGCAGAAGAGGTGATGAAACACAAAAAGAAATTTGGAAGCAGGGGATGGGAAGTACACACTCCTCTGAAGTGACAGGAGGGTGGATCCTGTGTGCCACTGGTTCAAGTTAACTTGCTGAAACCAGGGGATCGCCGCCCATATGTATCAGTGGCAATATATTGGCAAGGACAACACAGACCACAAATAGTTACTGTACTGCTAGACACTGGAGCTGAGGTGACTTTGTTTCACAGCATAAAAAGTCAAAAACATCAGAGCACAGGGGTAGTGGCAGTTGAAGGGCAGGGAGGACAATACACATGGGCTCACAAGGTGTACTGCAGATTGCAAATTGGAAAAGGCCCCATATTTAAGGCACAGGTTTTAATATCCGAGCTACCCGATAGCATACTGGGAATGGATATCTTGAGGGGTCAGACAATCCAAAAGGTGTCAGGTGTGTTTTCATTTGGTAACTCGTTCTCTCTTTGTGTCTGCAGTAAAGCCTATTATCCGTGGACATGCAAAATGGACTCCAGTGTGCATCCCTCCGCCCAAACACCTTGTCAATCTCAAGCAGTACCACATACCTGGAGGACACCAAGAAGTGACTGACACAATACAAGCCTTGCTGGATGTAGGAGTATTCAAGCCTGCAGTGAGCCCCCTTAACTCGCCTATCCCAGATATGGTGTCACTTGTAGAGACTATTTCTCAAACTGCTGGAGAATAGCATGCAGTAATGGATTTAGCAAACACTTTTTCTCCATTCCTATGGAGGAGCCACAAGATCAGTTTGCCTTTACCTGGGAAGGAAAACAATATACAGCCACTGTTGTCCCTCAGAGCAGTCCAACAATTTGCCATGCCACCCCAGACGATGTCCTTGGGGACAAAACGCGTCGGGAAGGTCTCCACTGCTTCCTTTTGATTTTATATAAGCGCTGTTTTTATACTCCATCATGTGAGTGTTTTTACTTCAATAATTTTATTTTTGTTTTATGGAATTACGCTATGTGGTCCCCTTCTGCTTCCTCCCTTGGTATCTTTTATGTATCTGTGGAATTCTGAGCATCAGTCCGCACAAGAGGCTATGGGCCTTATGCTTCCATCCTGCTGAGAACTGTGAATCCCCGTCCTAGGATACTGATCCAGAGTCCATTCACCTCACTACAAGCCTGTTCGGCACACAGAGCGTATGCTCTGACGTGTTTAAACGATTCGGTAAGCCTCCTTTTCACGCGGTGGTGGTGTTTTTCTACAATCACATATCCCAGCTTTTGGAACAATTCCTTACACCAGAGGTTTCCACTGATGAACTATATATCATCAATTATTTATATATTGGGACTATTCATCATATAGAATATTTTTTCCTTGCACGATTTTCACAATGGGCTTCAACTGATCTATTTATATATATATATATATATATATATATATATATATATATATATATATGTATATATATATAAATGTTTAATTTATTCATTTCATGTGTTTAATTTTTGGTGTCATTGTTACCTAAGGTCTATATTGTCTTTGACATATCATATTTAGCGCTACACTTTGTTGTTTTGTATTATTTTTGTATTATCAAATTTGGTGTGTTAGCTGCTAACTTTGCGAGCAGCGCTGAATTATTTATCTCAACAATTTGCCATGGGCTGGTAGCCAGGGATCTGGCTATGTTACCAAAACTGGACTGTAAATGATATCATTACATTGATGATATCATGCTCTCTGGTAATACAGAAGGACAAGTAGGACAAGACTTGACTACAGTGCAGGTTCATATGCAGAAGAGAGGATGGGCCATTAAACCTACAAAGATTCAAGGACCGGCTACAAGTGTCAAACTTCTAGGAATGATTTGGAATGGGCCCATCAAGACTATTCCACAACCTGTATTATACTCTATTGCCGCATTGAAGCCTCCCAAAAATGTGAAAGAGGCTCAGATCAGCCTTTCATCCTAAATGTGTCTGCATCTGAACATGGAATGTCATGGGGTCTGTGGCAGAAAGGCCTAAATCCAAGGGATTGGAAGATACCATTGGGATTCTGGTCCAAACAGTTCACTGCTGCACAGAGAAAATACAGCCTTTTGGAGAAGCAGTTGCTGGCTGCCTACACTGCCTTACAACATGTGGAAGCAACAACAAAGAAGCAGTCTCATCTCAGGATTCCAGTCAGATATAGCAACAACTGGATGGACACGTGGACATTGAATCGCAGGTTTCTGAGTTGCCTTCAAAGCAAATGGGAGAATCATCTTTCAAGGAGGCCCCTTCTTTCATTGAGATGTCTGATGAAGACAAACAAAATGCTTGGTTTACAGATGGATCGGCCAGAATCACCCCTCAAGGTAGAGTATGGACTGCAGCAGCTTTCCAGACAGGTACTGAAACGGTGATCCACCAAAGTGGTCAGGGTGGATCAAGTCAATATGCTGAGCTCCAGGCTGTGTATATGGTAGTGCAAGATATCCCGGGAGATTTGATCATCTATACTGATAGTTGGGCAGTATTTAAAGGACTAACTACTTTGCTCAGAGCATGGAAACAAGACAATTGGCAAGTGACTGGAAAAGAACTCTGGGGTGGGCCTCAAATCTGGGAGTTTCCATGGCAAGAAGATCACAATCAAATTATTCAAATCGGACATGTCAATGCCCATAGTGGGGATCCTAACAATGACGTGAATGATGACCTAACACAAGTGTCTATTGCTAACCAGGAGAATGACACTATTCTGGAAATCTTAGGAAAATGGGCACACAGTCAACCCAGACACAAAGGTGCACAAAGCATGTGGCAATGGGCCCAGTACAAAGGCATACCTCTAACTCAGACCCAGGCAAAAGGCATTGCTGCCCAGTGCTCCCTCTGCCAAGAAGCAAATAAAGGGCCATGAATTACACCTATGTCAGGAAACATTTACAGAAACATTTACAGAGGTCCACAGCCAGGGCAAGTCTGGCACATAGACTTTATAGATCCCCTGCCAGGAGGAAGAGGTGGTATGAAATATTGTGCCATGGCTGTGAACACATATAGTGGACTTTTGCAAGTTTACGCTACTAAGCATGCAGATCAGAAGACAACCTTGAAACGTATGCAATTGCTGACACAGTATTACAGGGTGCCTCAAGAAATCCAATCAGACAATGGCACACATTTTACAGGACAAGCTGGTAAACACTGGGTGGAAGATCATGGTGTAAACCGGGTGTTTCACATCCCCTATCATCCACAAGCAGTCGGTTTGATTGAGAGAATGAATGGTTTTCTTAAAGAGCAAATGCAAAAACCAACACCTACATGCACACTCAGGGGATGGGATAAGGCGATACATGAAGCAGTGTACATTTTGAATAACAGATTGGTAGGACAGAGCACTCCTATACAGTGGATTTTGGAAGGTGGTGCTGGGGAATGAGTAGTGACTGTAACTACTAAAACTCCAACAATCCCTGAAACTCAATTCATACCAGTTACAATCCTCCAGGATGTGGAAGTAGGAGGGGGTGAGGGGGAAGTGAATCCAAGCCCTGACTCTCACATATCAGTACCCACTGGCATTTTACAGTTACTCAGTTGACTGAATGGTGTGAGTGGGATACAGAAGTGAAAAAAGATGCAATGGGAGCATTATGTGTTACCGTAGTACCTTTAGAAATTGGATGTCATCCTGGAAATGCTCAGACTATCTGAAAGAATCCACCATACCTTATACAACAGCATGCACATTTTCAATACAAAATGGATTTGCCGTAAGCACTTATTATCACATATTGCATTTCCATTATAGAATCCTATGCAGTTATACCGGTTTGTATATTACATAATTTCTTTCAACACTACGACGTCTTACTTTCATACTATTATATCTAATATTTTATTGAAAACAATAAAACCAATACCATATACAGTATAACCAATGTACAACACTGTATCTCTAAATGATATCGTACTCACTGTACTGAAATCTTTTGTTTTGTTTATCTTCCAAATAAAAACTTTTGTAAACGAGAAAAAAAAAAAAAAAAGAAATGGGATGTCTGGGAAAAAGGACAACAGATAGGACAGATAAGTATAATACCAAAACGTCTGAGGATACATGGAAAAATGTATTCTGTCCAATTAGGGACCAAGGTGTGGGTAGCACCAAGTGTAGCAGAGAGGGGAAGAGTTAAAGGAAGGAAGGGAGAAATTGTGGCCTGGGACCCCAGGTCCACAGCATTAGTTTTAATTGAACTGGAAGACCAACCTATTTATGTTCCTATCTACAGATTATTGCCGCTGCCATGAGGACATTACTATGGTTTCAGATGATGACCAGCCTCATCTCTGAAAGAGGCAGCTCATGTTTTTAATGTTAAAAACTATTGGATGTGTAGACAAACACCCCGTGCTCCACCTGAGGGCATACTGTTATATGGACTACCAGTTAACATTCGCTGGTTGCCTTTGGACGACCCTTGGAGAATAGCAATAGTGAATAGGGCTATGGACAGCTTGACTAATCCATCATGTAAGAACATACCAACTAATTTTGGCCCAGAGGAATATTCTATAAAGTTATCCCGTAAAGCCACTGGTGTATTGTGTGTACAAAGACTTAGTACCAATGACTCATATGCCATAGAGATGTGAAATAGTACATAGTTATGTAGTAAGACAGAGGAGAGCTGTGGGACTTTAAATGGAGTCAATGACGTATAAGTCAAATATACCTCCATCCCTAATTTAGAGAAAAAAAACAAGAAAAGGTTTGGGACTTTAAATGAAACATGTAATTAGGGAATGAGTAACAGACTGTAAATAAGTACCAATAACTCATATGCCATAGAGGTGGGAAATAGTACATAGTTTTGTAGTAACAGATCACTGGAATAATATCTCTATGGTGCAGGTGGTGGGGAGAGGAGAAGTATTTGATTTCGAAGTAGATGGATACCGCATAGTATCATAGCGTATCTGCATTTAAAAATGATACACACGTGTGTGGCCAAAGATTCTTAGCTGTGTAAATTTGTCTAAAAATCAAACGTGAGCAGATATGTTTTGGCAGTACTGGATTCACCAAACCACTTGTACTTCGTTGCCCTATCAATTCTATTTTATATGTGGTCTGAATGCTTATAAATGGCTACCACCAAACTGGTCAGGAAGCTGCTATATTGGACATATAGTACCAAAAGTCTGTATAATTTTTAATAATCCACCTGGGAGGGTAAGGAATTGGAGAAGGAGCATACAGTAGGTTCCTCAGAAATACAAGATATACCTGAGGGGGTGGGATGTCACTGAAGGAGATAGATTGGCTATGATTATTCTTCCTTAGTATGGAGTGGCTTGGGTAGTGCAAATGCTGAGGAAAATTTCTAAAATCATTGACTATGCGTTCAACAAAACATTTAGAGCCCTTGCACACTGGGGCGGTTTGCAGGCGCTATTGCGCTAATAATAGCGCCTGCAAACCGCCCCGAAAGTGCCGCTGCTTGTATTCCAGTGTGAAAGCCCCGAGGGCTTGCACACTGGAGCGATGCGCTGGCAGGACGGTAAAAAAAGTCCTGCCAGCAGCATCTTCGGAGCGGTGAAGGAGCGGTGTGTATACCGCTCCTTTACCGCTCCTGCCCATTGAAATCAATGGGACGGCGCGGCTATACCGCCGGCAAAGCGCCTCTGCAGAGGTGCTTTGCGGTGGTATTTAACCCTTTCTCGGCCGCTAGCGGGGGGTAAAACCGCCCCGCTAGCGGCCGCATACCGACGGTAAAACGCCGCTAATAATAGCGGCGTTTTACCGCCGACGCCGCCCCCGCCCCAGTGTGCAAGGGCTCTTAATAGTATTGATGCTCTTACAGAAGAGGTTAGGCAAATGAGATTGGTGGTACTACAAAACAGAGCTGCTCTAGATTTTATTCTTGTTGTCAAAGGAGGGGTATGTGCCTTAATTGGGGATGAGTGTTGCTCCTATATTTCAGATAGCAGTGGAAACATTGAGCCAGAGTTAACAGAGGCCGGAAAAGCTGTTAGTAAACTTCATCCTATCTCTATGATGGAATATTTGCTTGGCTTGGTCAATTGGGGCAACAAGTGGTTATGCATGGTTTATTTTATTAGCATTAGGAATTTGTATTATAGTTTAAAGAGAAGTATGGGTTTTATCTTTTTTACCTATTTATACTTACCTCAGTCCAATGCTGCATCTGTCCCCGGGGCACCTTTGCACTGAAAACCGAGCGATTGAACACCGGCGATCACTCGGTTTTCAGAGCTCTGTGAGCAGAGAGCTGTAGACTGCCAGTCACAGCTCTCTGCTCATCTCCCTCCGCGTTCATTGGAGCGCTGAACTATGGAGAGGGCGGAGCGGGCCGTCTCAGGCTCTCAGCGGCTCGCTGAGAGGCTGAGATGGGTATCAGTCCTGATATCTGTGACGTCAGCAGAGAGTGGACTTCAGCCGCTCTCTGCTGAAAACGGGTCACAGGAGTGACAAACGAATTGAACTCCTGTGATCCATAGGAGAAGTCCAGACAAATGAGCTTTGGCTGGACTTCTCCTTTAAAATTATTTTTGTCTGTTTAATAAATGTACAACATCTACTATTGTGGCTTTACCTATACGTAAGTCTGAAGACTATGTCTATGACCTAGGTTCCTTGTAAATCAAGGGGTGGAATGTAGTATGATAGTTTAAAGATTATCATTTCTGTGTCTGTATATCTGCATAATAGCTATGGCTCTGCATACATTGATCCTTCTTTTTTTATATATTCTCTTTTATATTATAGACATTCTTATAAAAAAAACAGAGCCAGAACATTTATCTGAACTTCCACTTCAAAACAGTTCATACATATAAATTCCCATCCCCCCACCCTCCCCAAGAAAAAGAAAGAAAAAAAAAAGAAAGATACCCTCTTCCCTAACAATCATCTCTCTTCCCGATCTCTTTCCTACCATCGGACCGTACATTGATCTTTCTGACCTCACCACAGATGGCCACCATTCTAGCCATTCTTTTGTTAGAACTGGCTAAAACCAGTTTATTGGAGCCCCCTTTCAAATTTTTTACCTTTTTAAAATGTGAAAAGAGCTCAGAACCTCGTCTAGGACAAGCTAGTGAATGTGCCTAGGCCGTACTACATTAACTTTTGAGACAGAGAAAGGGACTAAGGACAGAAACTCCCCAGTCCCTTTCTCTGCAGCCTCAGCTGCACTGGACAGTGAATGAATGGGAAGTGCTCTGTGCTGAGCAGTTTCCTGTTCATTCACAAACTGAAGCATAGTAAACACAGCTTACTATGATTTAGTTATGAATGAACACAGTGAGTGATCGGTACAGATCACTCACTGTGTTCATTCTGAAAAGGAAGGGGCTGGTAAATGACACAATTCTCCACTTCAATCTCCATCCTGAAACATCCCTCGTGCATCCGCAGCAGCAGCAAGTGAAGGGAAGCCAGCAGTGCTGTGGGTATGGGGGAGGGGGGGCCAGGGGAATCTGCACCACACGGGGTGCTTAGGGTATGCACAGGCACAACCGGCACATCCCATGCACATGCATGTTTGTGACTTTTAGCACTTGCTTCTTCATAACAGTCTTTTAAAATTAACAAGCAAAACTAAATGTCAGGCTCAAAATACTGTCAAACGTTATCCCTGGAGGATGAACAGTGGCCGTGGCAGATGCCACTGTCATGTCCCAGGCATCCACAAAGCCCACATTAAAGTCCTTGAAAACTTCTCTTAGCACAAGATACTGGGTATAACCATGGAAGTCTCCCTGTACTTCAACCGGGGCAAACAGTTCCCTGGTGTTTTCTGATTTAATGATAACCTTGGTGTCTGCACTGCGAAGGAAAAGGCGTTCTAGTGCTCGGCGGATGTTGAGTGCCCGTTTGATGAAGAGTTTCAGAGGAAACTGCCTGAAGTGTTGTCCCATGGTTATAACAAAAATTGTGTTCTTCCCTCCAGCACGCTGATCGATCTGACGACTTGTGTACATGTCCTCCTTGAAGTAATAGAAAGAGTCATGCTCCAGGGGGAAGCCATGTCTTTTATAGGAGACGTATAGGTCCTTGTCCATATTTAGGGCTTCCAGGGACTTTGACCAAGCAGCCCATCCCCTTTGATGGTAACGAAAGTATTGCACAACTGTTGGAGACAAGAACAAGTGTTTATTAAGAGCACTACAGTTTCAGAGTTGTTTTCTCTGTTTAATTGGGTGCTGGACTAAAATAGACTTCATTCCCTGCCTGCAGTAGAACTTTATACATCACTACCTAGAGGTGTAACCTGGCATCACGCCTTGACCATTCAGGTAAAAGTACACCTCGCAAATTATAAAATGGGACCAATTCAACAACGGATACAAACAGTGGCAAGCTTGTAATGCATGCAGGAATGTTTGGTAATGCTCACAACTCTTTTGTGGACCTGGTAAACCTCCTGGATTACAGGCAAACACTGAACATAGGGGAGAGAGAGGGAGGGGAGAGAGAGGGAGGGAGGGGGAGAGAGGGAGTGAGGGAGAGAGAGAGGGAGGGGGGGAAATAGGGAGGAGGAAAGGGAGGGAGAGGGAGTGAGAGAGAGAGGGAGGGATGGAGGGTGAGGGAGGGAGAGAGGAAGTGAGGGAGAGGCAGGGAGAGAGTGAGAGCTACTAAATACTCAGCAAAGGGTCTGAATACTTAGGACCATGTGATATTTCAGTTTTTCTTTTTTAATAAATCTGCAAAAATTTCAACAATTCTGTGTTTTTCTGTCAATATGGGGTGCTGTGTGTACATTCATGAGGGAAAAAAATGAACTTAAATGATTTTAGCAAATGGCTGCAATATAACAAAGAGTTAAAAATTTAAGGGGGTCTGAATACTTTCCGTCCCCACTGTATATAATGTGACTTAACAAATTGCAACAACCGCCATTTTATTCTCTAGGATCACTGCTAAAAATATATATATATATATATATATATATATATATATATATATATATATATATATATACAATGTTTGGGGGGTTCTAAGTAATTTTCTAGCAAAAAATAAATGATTTTATCAAATGGCTGCAATATAACAAAGAGTGAAAAATTTAAGGGGGTCTGAATACTTTCCGTCCCCACTGTATATAAAATATTTTGCTCTCATAAATCTTACTTTTGATGCCTTCAGTAAAGTGCATGATGAACTGTCGCAATGTAGAATCTCCTATGAGGAAAAGGTTCTTCCCTTCCAGACATTTTAGAAAGTCTTCTCCAGTTCTGTAAATGGTCATGTTACAGTAGAGGGGATTCCAAACATTTTTGAAAAAATATCCACTTGGGAAAGGAGATCCCATTCCCATCTGACATTTAGGCTTGGGGGTAAAAGCTGAGCCTGAAAAGAGGTCACATTATGAGATCAATAAGGTTGAACAAATTACTTTCTGAAGTCTCTACAAACTTTGTATTTGAGCAGCAATCTCTAAACATATTTGTACAGTATCTGGCTAACACAACATGGCCTAATAAACTGTGGGACCTAGTGGCCAAGAAGGACACCATTTGAAATGTATATCTTTACCTACTACTAGATAATAGTTTTCTTATTCATTTTTTTTTTATTGAAAATTAGAGGTTATTCAAAACACTGCATACACCTCCTTCAAGATATCATTATTACAGAATGCCACAACAAAACATCTAAGTAATCAATACAATGTCTTAATTGTAGAAACAGATGTAGGAGGAACCTCAGCAGTTCAGAGTATGGTTGAGTATGGTTGAGAGGAGAAACCAAGTGGGGAAGGGTACGGAAGGGGTGAGCACCTCAAAGCCTTGTTGAGTTGTTATAGGCCATGCACCTGGATACTAATTTTCTTTTCCAATATTTTTATTACGGTTTCAATAAAAGATACAGAAGCCAACAATTACATACATGGCAAATGAAAAATTTCTCCAGAATCATTCAGTAATACTAGGTGGTAACAACATTAAATTACCCAGCATTACATACCAGTTATCTCTGAATACAATGTAGGAAAAAAAAGACAATTACGAGACATTGAGGTCAGTATAATGCTAACAAAAAGAAAAAAGGTCTGCTCCACCCTAACAGAAAGAAACCTCCGATGGATGGGAGCCATAATCGGTTTATACTGTAGTTTTCAACTGGAATAGGCCATCCTATACTTCACTATATCAGTGGGCAGGGGCAAGGTGAAACTTTCAACTAGGTAAGCCACAATGACTAGGCTACATTCTCTCTGTGTAAACCCATTACCATCTCTTAGTACACACAGTATGAGATGTGTCAACCTGAAACCGTGTAACGGAGTCAAGAGAAAAGCAAAAGAAGCAGGTAAAGGAAATAGAGAGAAAAGGAAGGAAATAGAAAAAGGAAAAGAAAGTGCACCCTATCCAGTCAATGGAAGGAGTAAACTGAGCCATCTCAAGAAGAATTTGAAAGGTATTTTATCCAGGGATTCCAGATCTTTAAAAAAAGGCCAATTTATCAATCAAAAGTTCTGAAAAGGCATTCATGTATCATATTCCGTGATAATTTGGCCTTTAAGAATTCAAATGGGATCATAGGAGGTTTCCAGTGCCTGGAGATGGAAACCCTGGCCGCCACAAAAATAAAGGCTATCAACCTCCTTGTATGTCCCCGTGTTCTCTCCATTGGGTGTCCCAATAGCGCCTGTTGGGGGGATTTGATAAGGTTCACCTGGGTGAGAGAGTAAATTAAGGAGTACATGTGGGTCCAGAATCTCCTCACTCTTCGGACAAGTCCACCATGTACTGTGTGGAATACTGTGCCTTCCTGGCCGCATCCCCAAAAGCATAAAGGGGAAGCTTCTGGGACACTTGCTGCTATTCTTGGATACTAATCTTCGGTAGACATGTGCATTCGTTTTCGTCCGAATGCATTTTCGTCCGAATTTCAGGTATTTTCGCTATCGTTTTAACAAACGATAACGAAAGCGCAGAATCCGAAAAACAAAAGATCCGCCATAAACAAATGCTTTATTTTTGTTTTCGTTGCTACAACAGTTCGATATAGATAGGAGATTCAACATGATGATGACAATAACAATCTGTGTCCATCAAACCTGTGGTCGAATGTGCCTAACCTTAACTCTATTAGTCCAAGATTATTCTACATAGAGAGAATAGATTCGATATAGAGAGAAAAGATTTGACGTAGGGGAGAAAAGATTCGACGTAGGGGAGAAAAGATTCGACGTAGGGGAGAAAAGATAAATAAAAAGAATGATGATGATGAATGTTATTGGCTGATTGTAACCAAAGAGGAGGAGCAGTAAAATAGCTAGAACTAAGTACACACGTACTTTGGCTTATGGTGTCTGTTGAAAGTTCTAAGAAGATTCGACAGAGCAGGTAAACTATACGGCGTCGTACAGTTTAGCTGCTCCGTCGAATCTTCTTTGAACATTCGACAGGCACCATAAGCCTTCAATGACAGATTCAACCTCAATTTGGATTTTCAGACGAATGCACTTTTTAACAAAAAACGCAATAGATAAAAACGAATTTCGGGAGTAACTAAATAAATTTATTTTTCAGACGAAAATGAAATTCCGAAATGAAATATTTCAGTGTGCACATGTCTAATCTTCAGTGATGCAATCATGCAATTTGCCATATTAGCTTTCATTGTAGTACAGTGAAGTCTAATATGGCAAATTACATGATTGCATCAGTGCAATACAGTGACTGTACTCTATAAGCACTATTTAAATCTGTACATTTGGAGTCACTAAACCAGAATAAAGCTTTGGTTTGTAGGGAGAAAAAAACATTTTCTCCTTAGTCAACAAATTGATTTGATAATCTTAATCGATCCTTCATAACAGCTCCATCACAGCAAAAATATCCTGGACAGCATAATAAATAAAGAAAGCAAAAGGAAATTAAGTAGCTTACTGTTACATCCGGTTACTACTATAGGTGAAAATGTTTCAGGGATTTCAACAGCAATATTTGACCTTAGAAAACAAACAAAAAAATTACAGTAAGAATATTTCAGAATGGTGGATGTTAGTAGGGAGATAAACAACATCATCCACAGAAAAACAGAAGCTTTTCCACATATTTAGGTGAGTTGTTGCTTGTAAAAGAAAGAGAAATGGGGAGAGAGAAAGCAGAAAGAGTGAAAATAAGTTGCAAAGGAAGCAGGGAAGATGTAGGGAAATAGGGAGAGAGGAAAAGGGAACAAAATATATTTTATATTTACTTACTATTCATTTTAAATATAAATATTTATCAAATGGCATCAAAAGGAGTCCAGAGCTCTACCTGCTGCATGTCCCTAGGTGACACTAAACATAGATGGTAAAAGGGAATATTTATGGTGGCAACATGGACCTAAGTAGACCCCTGAATTCTTCTGGCTTCAGTTAATGCAGAAAGTCCCACTTGACTCTAGCTCCCCCCTCCCTTCCTAACAGTTTGATGACGTTGCTTTGGAAAACTGCTGACTTCCAGGTCAGTCTTGCTGCATCTCTAATGCCCTTCCCACCCTCTCAATTGACTGTGCGCTTTCTGGAGCTTTAATTATACGTGCCATTTCTCCTGCCACAGTCAGCACAGGCCTCTGGGGTCTCTCCCTTTCCTCCCATTACTTTTTCTCTTTCCCCCATCTTTTTATTCCTCTTGCCTCTTCTCCTCCTGTCTTGTTTTACCTTTCCTCCCTTTTTCATCTTATTCCTTTTCCTTTCTTCATTAATTAAGGTAGGCTCCCTCTGCTAGATTGTCTGTTTCCTTATCTTTCCTTATTTTCATTTACCAATAGGTGACCACAAGCCAATGATTATCTCCCAATCGATTATACATTACCAACTAGATTGTGTCTTACTGTATTTTTATGAATGTATAATAAATGCATGCTACGAATAGGGGATCTTATTAGTTTGGCTCAGCAGAAGGTACTATATCACAATATAAGTGAAAATAAATGTCAATTTAATAAAGGCTGTGCTGAAAAAAGCTCAATATGTGCAAAAAATGTAAAAGAACATTTTTTAAAAAGTGTAAAAAATTATTATGGAACCTCCAAATTTAAATAAAATGAGAATGCAGCCCAGAATCAATAAAACAAAATAAAATGAGTGATTACTTTAAAATGTGTGCAAAAAAAATATCCCAAGATATATATTTCTCTAATGCAATAACTAATGCTGAAAGGACCTTTAATCAGAAATAAAGTATAAAATACAAAGTTCAAATAATGTCCAAGGTTCAATAAGTGCAATCACCACAAGGTGCAAATGTGCAAGTAAATCAAAACAATCAAAAAAGTTTCCCTTTCTCACCTCCCAAAAAAACAGATATTGTGAAGGGACTCAATACATGTGCAGATAAAGATCACTGGAATCTCCTCTCCCTGCACTTACAGAACTTCGGACATTATTTGAACTTTGTATTCCATTCAGAATTTGTTATTGCAGTAGATATATGTATATATATCTTGGGTATTTTTTGCACACATTTTAAAGTAATCACTCATTTTATTTCATTTTATTGATTCTGGAAGAATATGCAGAGCAGGGAAGAGAAAAAAATACAAAAGAGAGTAGTGGGAGAGGGGATTTTTAACCTAACCAATGTACCATTGACACAGGATGAATTATTGGTGCTCGACAAATGTTTAAAATATGCACCATTAAAAAATCCAGGGATGTTCCAGACCTACATTGGAGTTCAAAAATATGTGAGAAAATTAAATATTAAGAAATACCTGTTGGGTAATCCAATAAATATTAGACTACAGCAGGATGAAGAAGGTGTGGTACATAGCAATTTAAAAAATACATCTATTTTTAACCCGAAACCTAATGATAATAAACATATTGAAGTTTTTACTTAGTGACGGAAGAAATTAAGAATTTGAAAGGAATGAAAAGAGAAGAACCTAGATCCATAAAGATCGGTATAAAAAAAAACTAGTAAAAAGAAAAAACCTTGTTATCAGACCTTCAGATAAAGGGGGTGGTATTGTTGTCCAATCAGTGGAACAATATCACAAAGGCATGCTGAAATTGCTGGATGATGCAGATACTTATTGTGTTCTACCAAGTAATCCCATATTTAAATGGAGAAAAGAATTAGAACAGGTTGCCCATCTAGGACCAAAGAAAAGCATTCTTAATAAAAAAGAAGCAAAATACTTGAAACCCGAAGCATGCAGGATTCCAATAATTTATGCATTGCCAAAAATTCATAAAGATAAAATAGACCCCCCCATTGAGACTCATTGTATATGGTATTGATTCTTTAATGGCCAGATTGGGCCAATATATAGATCAATATCTTCAACCAGCAGTACAGAAGACCAGAGCGTATCTTAAAGTCACCAAACAAATACTTCAGCTACTAGAAGAAAAAACAGATACTGGACCTTTGCTGATGGCGACAGCAGACGTTTCATTTCTTTACACCATTATTCTCCACTATCAAGCATGTGAAGCCACAAAATGGGGGCTTAGGAAATTTACAAATCTTTCCTGTATGCAAAGGAAATTCCTTGTCAAAAGTCTTGACTCCTGCCTTAAACATAGTTGTTTCTGGTACTGTCACCAATACTATCAACAAAAAACTGGGGTGGCCATGGAAGCCAAGATTTCCCCCAGCATAGCAGGACTATTCATGGCCCAATGGGAATAAGAAAACATTTTCTCTGATCCACCAAACTAACTCATTTTTTACAGAAGATACATCGACGACGTGTTCGTGTTAAGGAAAGGGGATCGTGATCAGCTGCACAATTTCTTTAATATGCTTAATAACAACGATAGAAATATTAAACTATCATGGCAAAGTAATGAAAATACCATCCCTTTCCTAGATTTGGAAATATCCTGAATCAATGACAAATATGTCACTAAAACCCATTTCAAGAATGTCGATCGTAACAACTACTTACCAATTAAAAGTTGTCATCATAAAAACTGTCTGTTTAACATTCCAAAAGGACAGATTATGTGACTCAGGTGCAATTGCACTGAAGTAGGAGATTTCCTCACACAGGCCAGTATGATCAGTGACAGATTTGTACAAAAAGGATATGACAAGGAATTAATTAAAGAGCAGATTATAGGAGTAACACATATGCATAGGGGAGATTTAATTAAAGATAAAAAAACTGAGTGTCAACAAGATCTTGTACCTATAGTAGGATTACTATATCCAGCATAAGAAAATAGAAAAAATAATACAACGCCATTGCCACATCTTGAAGTCCGACAGACTCCTCAAAGACTTACTTCCAAAGAGACCTAGGTTTATATACAGAAGAGCCCCCACTCTTCATGACCAATTGGTCAAGAGTGTGATTGATCCTCCAAAAAAAAGTTTTACATTTTTTACCGGTAAAGGCTTCTACCCTTGTAAAAGGTGTTATGCATGCACTTGAACAAAACGTCCCAATGAAAAGAAATTACAGGTTCAATGGACAGAAAGCTAAAATAGGGTCAACTTACAGAAATAGGTTCTGCAGCTGGCTTGATGCCAAGGGCCACACACCTCCAATTACTCTAGTCACTCTAAGGATATCTGATAAATACATTTAGAACAATAATTATATTATAAGGGTATAAAAACCGGATGCGGACGTAATGACTGTGCCGTGCATGTGCGAAACTCGTCATTACAACTAGCTCGTCCATTCCTGCCGGGTCCCTAGACTCAGTCGAAATCATGGAAAGAGAGCTCCCTCTGGTGGATAAAAGGGGAAATCTCACCTGTCACAAGACATGTAGAGATTACAGAGTAAGCGGTGAAGCACACAGAAACCGAACAGTGGATCGGGTGCCCGGCCAAGTTAGCAGGAACACCTTGGGCATCCGTACGGTCACCCAAATTGCGCTAGGAAAATCAAACGAGCAAAAACACTCCATAGTGACAGAGCGATCAAGTTGATGTAAATCATAGGAGAAGGATGGATATTAGGGAACAGAGCATAGCCATAAACATGGAGACGCAGATGCATTTACAAAACATATCTTTAACCTCCCTGGCAGCATGATTATGTCGGATTTTAGGTGCTGAAAGCGGTACAATTATTTTGCATAGAAATTTGGCGTTTTATATTGTAGACCTGTAATTCTTAGGAATAATTCACTTAAACCTGTCCAAACCAGAGTCTAGTAGACATCCCTGGTATGATAAAGTTTGAAACACGAAATCATAAATTATAATATAATAACTAACTATAAATAATTATACCAAATAAAAATATAATAATAATAAAAATTATTCAATAATGTAATCAAATCAAAAACACTGAAATTTGCTCAGTTGCAGAATTGTCGCTGTCATTACTTTTCAGTGTTTGATGACGGATCTCCCCACAAATCACTATCGCTCAATTCTGCAAGTGATTCTAATTTATTATCGCTGTTTTCTAGCTGGTCTAAAACCCCTTTTGATGTAAAGGGACGGTTTTGGTTGCTATGGACAATCTCCAGTTTCCAGGAAGAAAGAACAGTTTTTATAATATAAAACTGCATGCAGGCCACTGGAGAAACCACTAGGGACAAAAGGGATGTGAAATTATTTCATACAGTAATGTAATCTGTAAGATTACAGTATACTGTATGTATTGTGTGTGTTTCACTTTTTGAATTTGGCGCCGTTCTCCGTCCCCATGCGTCGCAACGCTCGCAAGGAATGGAGCTCGGCTCCGTGATGAATCGAGCGGAGGACGAGCCGCTCACACTGCAGGGAGATATCGCAGAATCCAGGGGACAAGGTAAGTAAGCTCTTCCTGGATCCTGTGATGCGATCCCGCTTTTGGTTCTGAAATCCCACCCCGAGCCAGACTCGGGAATACCGCCAGGGAGGTTAATAAAGAGGACAGAAATAATACAAAATAATTCAAGAGGGGAAAAAAGGAACAACAATTAGCATAATAAGCAAAAACAAGATAACTTATGTAACCATTCATATAGAGATACAACCGGTAATAATACCTAATTGCTAATTCATCATATCACATTAAGGGCAACAAAAATTTTTGTATGTAAGATATTTATTCGCCTAGATGTGATGTTAATTATGTTTGATTACTATAAGCCAAAGGAGGGAGGATAATTCCAGGGATTTCCTGGAATTATCCTCCCTCCTTTGGCTTATAGTAATCAAACATAATTAACATCACATCTAGGCGAATAAATATCTTATATACAAAAATTGTTGTTGCCCTTTATGTGATATCATCAATTAGCAAGCTGCAGAACCTATTTCTGTAAGTTGACCCTATTTTAGCTTTCTGTCCTTTGATGTCAGGAAGGATACTCCATCATTCCTTCAGATATTAAGGGGCATCAAATGTTTTTTCACCCTTTTTAGTTGGTCCTTGTTTGTCATCTATGGTCACCTGCAACGCATGGTTCTTCTGATGCAGCTACACATCTAGCCATCCCGGCAATTTTCGGTCCTCTTTTTAGGAGATATAGGTAAGCAGTGGTACCCAGACAGAGGAGACGCATATGTATAACAGTAATATTAGATGTAAATGTTTGTATGATTTTTTGAATCAATCTAATATGCTCAATTGTTTGTGTTCTTTGGTAGAAGGCAGTGTACATTGCAAACGGACAGCATCCCCTGAGAAAGCCTGGCATATGGGCAAAACATGTTGGGAAGTTCATCATATACTGCTGTGTTGTTAAAATTGTAACCAATTATACTAGCCATCTGTTGTATCCCCCCTTCTTTTAATTAACCAATTCTTATTTTGCTCCTCAAAATAAAATAATTTTTTTTAATACTATAATTGATATTTTTGACAATTTATTTTGCACCTATAAAGTCCCAATCCTTCTGCTCCTTTACATGCACATTTAGCTGTGCACACTGGATTTTATCATATTGTTTCACTTATTTGTTTGCTATATGTCACTACGGTTATACAGGTTTATCTGTATCAAACATTTGGTTGTAGTTAGCTTTGTTAATTATCACATGGCAATTTATTTATATATTTTCTAGCCGCCCTTTGGCACATATTTGCACATTACACACAGAGCAACGCCATCACGTACATATTCAAATTTTTTTCTGCCTAGGATCAGTCTATCAATTGCTTGCTGCAGTGTATTTTAGCCCTTTAATTATTTATTTTTCTGACAGCACGGGAGTTACTTACCTATACATGTGAAATGTGTGGCGTGCATTTGTATTCATCCCCCCTGAGTCAATAATTTGTAGAACCACCTTTCGCTGCAATTACAGCTGCAAGTCTTTTTGAGGATGTCTCTACCAGCTTTGCACATCTAGAGAGTGACATTTTTGTCCATTCTTCTTTGCAAAATAGCTCAAGCTCTGTCATATTCAATGGAGAGTGTCTGTGAACAGCAATTTCCAAGTCTTTCCACAGATTCTCAATTGGATTTAGGTCTGGACTTTGGAGAATTGTGCCCCATCATTAGTGTCATAGGGTACCGTTGTTGGTGTCAGTGGGAGGAATTGTGCCTTATCATTGGGCATCATTATTGATGTCATTGGGAGATATGGTGGATGAAGTAGGGCCAGATATAAGCAAGCAAAGGGCCGCATCTGGCCCCCGGGCCACAGTTTGGAGACCACTGCTCTAAGGGGATCAGATATTCCATGGATCAACAATCTCATATTACATATAGATGTTGTTTTCCTTATATGGTATTATATTAACTTTACCAGGACCAAATGGATCCAATTTCAAACCACAAGTCTTAAGAGCTTTAACAGGAAGCATTTATGGTAAAACTACTGAAGCCAACATTGCTAATTTTCACCAACTTATTCTTTATTTTTTTAAATTAAAATTGAAACCCAATTAAGATCTTTACTTAAGCCCCTTTCACATGGTCATTCTGATCAGATCCACCTGTCAGTTTTTCAGGCGGATCGGATGGAAGCTAATGTTAGTCTATGGGCAGGCAGCTATAAAGGGATGTGCGTTTACTTCTTTTTTTTTTTTTTAAATTCCTTTATTTTATTTCAATAATGCATGTTACAGTGTGATGTACATGTTATCAAGATCTATAACATTTTAGTGAGTAGTAAAAAAAAAAAAAAAAAAACAGAGGTATGGAGAGGACTTTAACAGAAACTACCGTCGACTAAAGATGTGACACATATACATTCCTCTAGTTTACACGGTCTGTGTAATGAAGGCGGAGCCTGGGTGCATGGGAAAGTCTGATGTAATGATTATCATAATATCCATTTGCAAGCAGTTCCCTGAGATATGCCTTGTTTAAACTGATGACTCGTGTATTAATCCTTAAACAACAGGTATAAGGGTAAACCAAAATAACAAAGAGAGAAGCTCTCCACTGACCGGGGGTGGAGATATTCCTTGCCGATCAGTAGAGTCCGGCAAGGGGCAACTAACGTAGAGTAATGTATACCATGATATTCAATATATCTGATCTGATCTTCCCTTAACCGGAAAAGTATAGGGGATTGTGAGAGAACCTAGGAAGAGAGGGGGAGGGGGGGGGGAGGGAGGGGGAAAAAAGCGGGAGACAGTAAGGAGGGAGAGGCAAGAGAGAATGGGAGGTGAAGTGGAGGGGGAGAGGAAGAGAGAGGTAAAGAGAAGAGGGTGGCGGTGTCACCCTCCAGCCAAGCAGGGTCCTCGTATCAAGGAGTGTCCGCATTAAGTCATCTCTCGGAGGTAGGCCTCGGAGTAGATGAAGTGTTGCCAGGGGCGCCAGGTCTCCCGAAAGGCTTCCTCCCTGTCATGCAGGGTGGCCGTAAGATCTTCCATGTCCCGCAGATCATTAACCCTAGCATACCACTGAATCTTCGTTGGTGGGATTTCCAATCTCCAAAATAGAGGGATGCAGGCCTTAGCCGCATTAAGTAGATGTATGGTGAGTGAAGCTTTATATTTCTTAATTGAACTTCTAGATAGGTGCAGTAAACAGGCCCCGGGGTCTCCCCCCAGTGCGACACCCGTCAAGCGTTCGACCGTGTCTGTCACCTCTTTCCAGAACGGTTTAATCTTGGGACAGTCCCAGAAAATGTGTAACATTGTTCCTTCTCCTGCTCCACAACGCCAACATAGATCCGGCACCTGCGGGAGGAACCTGTGAAGAGTGGATGGTACTCTGTACCATCTGGTCACAATCTTGTAGCATGTCTCCTGGACCCTTGTGGCTAGAGAAGATTTTTGGGCAAAGTGTAAGATCTTTTCCCTTTGTGTTTCATCAAGTGCGTTTACTTCTGATTACTACCAAGACTGGGGAAAAAAAGGAACAGGTTTGCACGTTTTTCATTTTTTTTCGGACCTGAACATAATGGATCTGCAAATACAGATGATGAAAATGGATGCATGGTAGTTTACATCCACCTGCCCACAGACTTAAGATGGGTCTACTAAGCTCCATATTTTTTATCCATCACAAGAAGAAGCAAAACGCCTAATGGACACAAATGTTATGTTCCAATGTTGATGAGGACAAGTGTCCCATTCCCACATCCCTGGCCCTGTGGATGTGGAGGATAGCTGGGGGGCACTTATTAGACTCTGGATACCCCTTTAAGATAAGGGAGCCCACAGATCTCTGCCTAACCTCTACATAATCGAGTAAAGGGTACATAGCACCCCTTTTTACTCATTCACAAAAAAAATGTACAGAGCAAATAATCTGTCAAGCACCTTAGACAAAGTATTTTATAAAAGCAAAAATCAAAAAGATGTCTCACAATGTGAATCCAATCTTAATCACATCCAGCGTTCAACGATGTAGATTCATTGGCAATCATGATGAACAATGACCCGACTACACAAACAGATCACGCACCAGCACGATCCTGTCCTTTAAGGCCCGTGCCACAAATGACAGCCCCCTGATCATCTGCAGTCATAATCTTACCACAAATGACAGCTCCCTGATCATCTGCACTCATAATCTTACCACAAATGACAGCTCCCTGATCATCTGCAGCAGTGGCGGAGCACGGGTGCCGCCCACCCAGCAGTCACAAAAAAATTTTAAAAAATTAAATTTTTTTTATTTTTAAACGGTCCCTTTAAAAAAAAATAATAAAAAAAATAAAAAAACGTTCTTTAAGTGCACTGTGTTCGGGCACCAGACACAGTGCACTATGGGAAGCGCCACATCAATGCACTAGGTTGCAGACGAGGCGCTTCATTTGCAGGCTTTTGACCTGCTTAGCGGTGCAATCCAAAGCGCCGAACAGCGTCCACCTGTAGTATTACTACTGGCGGGAGCTTTGTTGTTCAAGTTAAGAGGTTACGTCAGCAGCTCTGTGGAACGCACAGCCTGGGCGGAGCTGCCTGTAAGGTAAGCATTTGATGGGCACAGTGAGGCTGCATTTGATGGGGTACAGTGAGGCTGCATTTGGTGGGGCACAGTGAGGCTGCATATGATGGGGCACAGTGAGGCTGCATTTGATGGGGCACAGTGAGGATGCATTTGATGGGGCACAGTGAGGCTGCATATGATGGGCACAGTGGCTGCATTTGATGGGGCACAGTGGCTGCATTTGATGGGGCATAGTGGCTGCATAGGATGGGCACAGTGGCTGCATGAGATGGGCACAGTGGCAGCATTTGATGGCACAGTGGCAGCATTTGATGGCACAGTGGGAGCATTTGATATGGCACAGTGGCTGCGTTTGATGGACACAGTGTCTGCATTTGATGGCACAGTGGCGGCAATTGATGGGCACAGTGGCCGCGTTTGATGGCACAGTGGCTGCGTTTGATGGCAGAGTGACTGCGTTTGATGGTACAGTGGCGGCAATTGATGGGCACAGTGGCTGCATTTGATGGGCACAGTGGCTGTGATTAATGGTACAGTGAGGCTGCAATTGATGGGGTTTTTTTTCAGGCTTATTCAGTTTGTTTGCGCCCCCCCAAAAATTTTGAACACCAGCTGCCACTGATCTGCAGTCATAATCTTACCACAAATGACAGCTCCCTGATCATCTGCAGTCATAGTCTTACCACAAATGACAGCTACAAACAGAAATAGGCTGGGGAACAGAACTGTCATTTAGCGGCAGTTGCTTTTTTATTATGTCACTTTTGCTGGAGTACATTCTACAAGTGTGCTACTTTATGTGCTGGTCTAAGGCATCCCTCAAGCATTGTATTTAAAGGAATTCGGGGTTTATCATGTTTAAATGTTGCACTTTAAGCCTAATTCAAAGCCCAGCTCTCTGCTGAACTGTATATTTTAAAAAAAGGTATTTTGCATTGGTACATGTTCCCAATGGCAATGACCAGCTACTCATGCCTTTGTTTACCAAAAGCTTGTAAATTGGCCTTATAAATGGTAAAAGAAATATAAGATTCAGCTCCCACAGACTTCAGTTGGGTTCAAGCATTATGTTTGGGGTTTGCAGATTTTTTCAGGCATTCAGTGAACATCCAGTGAACTGAATCTTGCTTAAGCCTGATACACACAATGAGATTATCAGAAGAATGATCGTCAGGCTTTTTTTTAGCATGCTAGCCTCGGAAAATGAAGAAATTACTAAAGTTACGAAAATTCTCATACGCCAGAATAAAAATTCGGAAGTGATGTAACATATATTGTATTGGATTTGTTTTATTTATTTTTTTACTCAAGCTGTACTGATTAACCTCTTGCCTACTGGGCACTTCCTGCCCTGCCCTGAATGAGAATTGCTCGGTCATGTAACACTGTACCTATATAACATTTGTATCATTGTTTTCACACAAATAGAGCTTTATTTTGGTGGTATTTAATCACCACTGGGTTCTTTATTTTTTGCTAAATAAACAAAAAAGACTGAAAATTAAAAAAAAAAAAAAAATTCATAGTTTGTTACAAAATTTTGCAAAAAGGTAATTTTTCTCCTTCACTGATGTGTGCTGATGAGGCTGCACTGATGGGCACTGATGAGGCTGCACTGATGGGCACTAATAGGCTGCACTGATGGGCACTGATAGGCGGCACTGATGGGCGATGCTGACACTCACTGATAGGCGGCACTAATGAGCACTGGTAGGTGGCACTGATGGGCATTGATAAGTGACACTGATGAGGAGGCACTGATGGGCACTGATTGGCAGCACTGGTGGGCACTGATAGGCAGCACTGATGGGCACTGTTGGGACTGAACTGATAATCAGGACACTGATAATTAGTGCCCTGATTATCAGTGTAGATGTCCCATTCACACAAGCCGGTTATCGGCTCTTCTCTCTTCGCGCTGTCAGTGTGAGGAAAGGAATGCTGATAACCGGATCACGGGAGGATGTCATATGACGAAAGCTGTACTGATTACCACTTGCCTACTAGGCACTTCCTACCCTGCCCTGAATGACAATTGCTTGGCCATGCAACACTGTACCCATATAAAATTGTATCATTTTTTTTCACACGAATAGAGCTTTATTTTGGTGGTATTTAATTACCACTGGGTTCTTTATTTTTTGCTAAGTAAATGAAAAAAGACTGAACATTTTGAAAAAAAAAACATAGTTTGTTTTAAAATTTTACAAACAGGTAATTTTTCTCCTTCACTGATGTGCACTGATGAGGCTGCAATAATGGGCACTGATAGGCAGCACTGATGGGCACTGATGAGGTGGCACTGATGGGCACTGAAAGGGTTGTACTGATGGGCATTGATGAGGCGACACTGATGAGGCTGCACTGATAGGTGGCACTGATGGGCACTAATAGGTGACGCTGATACTGATAGCCACTGATAGGCAGCACTGATGAGCACTGGTAGGCGGCACTGATGGGCAATGATAGGCAGCACTGATAGGTGACACTGATGAGAAGGCACTGGTGGGCACTGATAGGCAGCACTGGTGGGCACTGTTGGGACTGTGCTGATAATCGGGACACTGATAATTAGTGCCCTGATTATCAGTGTAGATGTCCCATTCACACAAGCCGGTTATTGGCTCTCCTCTCCTCACGCTGTCAGTGCGAGGAAAGGAATGTCGATAACCGGATCAAGAGAGGACATCATATGACGCCCTCCCAGAACTGGCTGGCCATGCCACTGTAGCCATCAAACGAAGATCGTATGATCTAATATCGTACGATCAACATTTTCATGCTTGTCCCATCGAATAATTTTGCATCTCGAAAGCTGTGTACTAACGATCAGATTATAGTATGATCGATTTGAAAACGTTATTTTTCGTACGATTTTCTGATCGTGTGTACCAGGCTTCAGTTCGCTCATCACTACTTCCAAGTTGAAGGATTAGTTGCTGCTGAAAAATGCTGGTAAGCTACTGAGTAAATGTAAAGTTAATTTATTGCACTGCTGCTCTTCCCTAGCAGTTTCTAACCATATCCCTGGTCCCTAAAGCCTGGTACACATAATGAGATTATTGGACGAATGATCATTCATTTTATTTTTGCATGCTAGTCTCCATATCAAAAATGAGGAGGTTACTAAAGTTATGAAAATTCTGGTACGAAAAAAAAAAATTTTGAAGTGATTTACCGTATTGTATTGTATTAGTATTGTGTTGTCGGACGAAAACTGTGCTGATTAAATGGAAATCGTACAATTTGGTGTAGTACAAGAAAAATGTTGGTGTTTGTCCCATAGGATAATTTTGCACAGCCTGTCCTGATCGGCTCTCGAAAGCTGCGTGCTAATGATCAGATTATCGTACAATCGCTTCAAAAGTGGTATTTTTCATAGGATTTTCTGATCCTGTGTACTAGGCTTAAGAGTGTACTGACCATGCTGACTGCTCTCCTGCTACTAATGTTGGCTGATCTCTCTATGGAAATGGCCATGGGTTTGGAATGGGATGTCCAAATAGCTGACAGCAGATTTCAAAAGAAATATAAATTATTATTGGTTGCTTCATGGTTAGATTAGGGCTATTTAGACCCCTTTCACACTGGAGTGTTTTGCAGGCGCTATAGCTTTAAAAATAGCGCCTGCAAACCGCCCTAAAACAGATGCTCCATGCACACCAGTGTGAACTCACCGCTCCTCCATCGCTGATCCCCATTGAAATCAATGGGGCAGCACTGCGATACCGCCGGCAAAACTCCGCTCTGGCAGCATTTTGTGGGCGGATTTAATCCCTTTTTGGCCACTAGCGGGGGGTTAAAACCCCCCGCTAGCGGCCGAATAGCGCTGCTAAAACGACGGTAAAGCCGCGCTAAAAATAGCGCTGCTTTACCGCTGATGCCCGGGCGCCGGCAGTGTGAAAGGGGTCTTACTGTAATATAGCTTCTGCCCCTATTAAATAAGCATGTAAGTGGCAGTACTTCTTTATATATTAGATAAGCCAAAATGGCCATCAAGTGTATTAAAGATGATCATACACGGGGGGCGTGTCCAAGATGGCACAGTGAGCGGACGTCTCTGAGTGAGCTCCGCCGACATCCGAGGCTTCTTCTTCTCCTCCTGGCGCCTATAGTGCACCTACAGCAGCAGCGATCATCCCCATGCGGCACTGTCCATCGAAAGGACAGGGTAAGAAATATATTATCCCCCCTGTGCCGGAGGAATCTGTCCCGGTCTGCGGGGACCACGTGGGGACCAGAGGACGCCCATCCACAAACATGGCGTCCCAAACAGAGAGCCAGGAGCAGCCCTCGTTGCCCCAGACGGACCTCACTGAGGTCCTGGCAGCCATCACTAATTGCCATGCCTCTGTTACCTCCCTAAACACTAAAGGGGATGCTATACAGCTAGATGTGGGATTAATCAGGCAGGACATGTACAAAAATGTGTTCCAGAATCAATGCTGCAGAGCAGCGCATAAGCCATGTGGAGGACACGGTGAAGGGCCATAATACTGATTTACACATGCTGCACACTAAAATCAGGGCCCTTGAATATAAAGCAGAAGACGCCGAGAATCGCAACCGAAGGAACAACCTCCGCATTGTGGACATGACGTAGGGGCTGGAGGCTTCTCACCCGACTGAGTTTGTGGAAAAGCTCCTCAAAACCCTTCTGCCACTAGCCCAATTTCTGCCCTTCTATGCAGTGGAATGTGCTCATCGCATTCCCCCTAAACCGGGCCCACCGGGATCCCCACCACATACTTTCATACTCAAATTCCTGAACTTCAGGGACCGGGATGAGGTACTCAGGGCAGCCAGGGTACAGGGAAAACTGACATACCAAAACAACAAGATCCTGATTTTTCCAGACTACTCAGTTGAAACGCAAAAAATGAGACGTTCATTTGACCAGGTTAAAGCTGCTATGCGGGTAAAGGGTATCGAGTACAGTGTCCTTTTTCCTGCACGACTACGTGTTCAGGATGGTGAAACAACCAGATTCTTTACTTCTCCCAAAGATGCATCTGCCTGGCTGGATTCCCCCCCCCCCCCCCAGGTAACTGTTACCTCTGCTGCACCTGTTGTGCCTGACTTGATTGTTTGCAACGTTTGAAGAAGTGTGCCCCTGGTCTTACCAGGTATACTTGTGCCGCTATGACCAATCAGGTTGTCCGTACTTTATATAATAACCCTTCTTTGCTGTTAATGCTTAATGTTTGTCCTATTCATTGCATACCTCCCAACTTTTTGAGATGGGAATGGGGGACACCTATCAGCAAAAGTGTGCAGGCATAGGACACACGCCTGGCCACGCCCCTTAAAGGAAAATTGTACAAAAAAACAAGATTACTTAAACCCACAAGTCCTTTTTTCACCACTACTATTCCTTTATATTGGTTTTTGGAATTTACAAATGCAGCAATTTAGATGAATCAGATGAAAGGTTTAGTGCTAGAAAACACTTTTTGATAGATAAAAAGTGCATTTTATATACATCTATATAGATCAGACCAAAATGAGGGACAAACGAGGAGGAATGAGGGACAGAGGGACATTGCTCCAAATCAGGGACAATCCCTCGAAATCAGGGACAGTTGGGAGTTATGTCATTGACTTCTCTGCCTGCACAAAGTCTTATGCAGCGTACACACGACCAGACTTTCTGGGAAACTAGGTCCAACGGTCTTCCTGACGGACTTCCGGCGGACTTCCGACTGACTTTTTTCCCGATGGACTTTCGACGGACTTTCCGAATGAACGAACTTGCCCACACACGGACAAGTCCGTTCATTTTGAATGTGACTCAGGTACAACGGGACTAGAAAAGGAAGTCAATCTCGCCACTTTTATCAGCGAGATTGACACCTTGCGAGCCCCGTCGCGGGGCATACCAGGCCCTTAGGTCTGGTATGGAATTTAAGGGGAACCCCCTACGCCGAAAAAACGGCGTGGGGTCCCCCCCAAAATCCATAGCAGACCCCTATCCGAGCACGCAGCCCGGCCAGTCAGGAAAGAGGATGGGGACGAGCGAGCGCCCCCCCCCTCCTGAACCGTACCAGGCCGCATGCCCTCAACATGGGGGGGGGTGCTTTGGGGGAGGGGGCGCCCTGTCCCCATGTTGATGAGCGCCTTGTCCCCATGTTGATGAGGACAAGGGCCTCTTCCCAACAACCCTGGCCATTGGTTGTCGGGGTCTGCGGGCGGGGGGCTTATCGGAATCTGCCCCTAGGGACTGTGACGGCATAAGGGGGCAGGGTCACCGCCTATATAAGCCATAGCGGAGCGCTCAGACAGCATTACAGCATTACCGATGTCGTGTCAACATCAGAAGAAGAGAAGAGGGAAGAAGGCGATGCAGAAGTCCGGACCACCGCTAGTAAAAGAGCGGCAGAAGATAGCGGAGGAGCCGGCAGAAGAACCGGACACCGAGAGAAGAGGTCGAACACCGGGAGAAGAGGCCGGAGAGAGCGGAGAAGAACCGAACGCCGGGAGATGAGGCCTTAGAGACCCCCGAAGTCGGGAGAAGACCCCCAGAGCTGTCTAATAAATTACTTTAAAAACCTGTGTAGTGTGTTTTTTTATTGACATTTTTTCCCTAGGTGAATGGGTAGGGGTATGATGTACCCCATACTCATTCACATAGGGTGGGGGGCCAGGATCTGGGGGCCCCCTTATTAAAGAAGGCTCCTGGATTCCGATAAGCCCCCCGCCCGCAGACCCCGACAACCAATGTCCAGGGTTGTCGTTAAGAGGCCCTTGTCTTCATCAACAAGGTGCACCCACCCCCCCATGTTGAGGGCATGCGGCCTGGTACGGTTCAAGAGCGGGGGGGGCGCTCGCTCGTCCCCACCCCCTTTTCTGACCGGCTGGGCTGCGTGCTCGGATAGGGGTCTGGTATGGATTTTGGGGGGACCCCACGGCGTTTTTTCGGCGTAGGGGGCTCCCCTTAAAATCCATACCAGACCCAAGGGACATCATCGCCTCGCGCTCGCCGCAATAGAAAAATTTGTTTTTCCTATTGCAGCGAGCGCAAGAGGCAGCTCCCTGCCCTTGCGTCGTATCTGGTCCGTCGGACCAGCATACAGACGAACGGGCTTTCCGTTAGGAACTGAGTCCGGCGGAGTTACGACAGAATGATTTGAAGCAGGTTTCAAATCTAAAGTCCGTCGAAACGGAAACGGTCCGTCGGAAGTCCGATGCAGACCACACACGGTCAGATTGTCCGCCGGATTCGGTCCGTCGGACCAGTGTGGTCGGAAAGTCCTCCCGTGTGTACACGGCATAACTCCTCATGTTACAGAATGACCAAACTGAAAAGACTTTCTTTGAATCAATTGCTAATCTGCTGGCGGACTCTAGTGTCAGGTAAAAGGTACTGTGGCCTTGTAATCTTGCACAGACTGTGAAATATAGCTGCGGAATATTTATCCTTTGCACTTAATCCAGAATGGTGACAATCAGGGGATATTTTTTACACTGTATGAATGATTTCCTGCTATTTTCCCTTTTTTCACATGCATGGAGGGTGAATGGTTTATTCTTGAATGTTGTGCACCAGCTAAAAGAGGACGAAGCCTAACACTTATATTGATATTCTCATACATATGCGGTGGAGCCTCTCCCGGTATGCACGGGCGCTGCCCTCTCAGTGTGTGAATACACCCACTGGTACATGCCCCCTAGCATTGGGTGTGTAATGTTTAGGGTTTTAAGCATTCCTAGGTTGGGGATTGGGATGCGGGGTGGGGGAGGGTTGGGGAATATGTTGGGAATGTTAAAGGTGTTTTTTTGTTACTACAGGTGCCTTGTGCTGTTTATAGTGCCCCATGAGCCTCTTACCCCTACACGGATCTTCCCCACATGCCTCAAATGTCACAGATCACTGTAATCTCATGGAACGTTAGGGGCCTAAACTCTGCGGTTAAGCGCTCCCTGATGTTCCGTTTCTTGCGGAAACACAATCCTCACATTTGTATTTTGCAGGAGACCCATCTTCAGGGCCACAAAACTATTTGCTTTAAAAAACCATGGGTGGGGTTAAATTATCACACTACTTATTCTACTTATGCTCGCGGAGTCAGCATCTTGGTCCGGAAATCTCTGCCTTTTAAACCCATAGCTATCAAGACTGATAAGGAGGGCAGGTATGTTATTGTACACACATTTATGATAGAGTTGTTGTCTTGGTTGGGCTTTATCTTCCCCCGCTGGCCTCGGTCCAAATCCTCCATGAAATTATGCAAGAGGTGGTCCAGATGGATACCAGCGTGGTCCTTTTGCTAGGTGATTTTAATATGGTCCCATACTCTGATGTGAATAGGATGTGTGCGTCGACTTGTGTCTCTCCTCTCCTCTGGCACTGGGCGGACACATTCGCCCATGGATGTCTGGAGACACACGCACCCGACGCAAAGGGAATATACCTGCCACTCCTCAAATTTTAAAACACTGTCTAGAATTGACTTGGCTTTTGGGTCTGAACCAGCTTTACAATGTGTCCAAGAGGTATCTATGCTTACCAGGGGGATCTCCGATCATGCTCCTTTATGCCTATCTTTAACATTAACTGCCCCCCCCGAGTCCTACCTGTGGCAACTATCTAGCTACTGGGCATCTAAAGAGAGGCTCCAGGAGCCTCTCACGGCATCCATATGCAAATTCTGGGCTGACAATGTAGACTCAGCCCCCCCTCCCATTACTCTGGGACTCTTTTAAGGCCTGGGCAAGAGGAGAATTTATCTCCAAGATATCATGCATTAAACGAGAAAGTTAAACGAGAAAGTGCCCAGAACCTGGAGGAGCTAGAAGACAGGGCTATCAAACTAGAAGCTGACTACATATCTAACCCGAGGCTTACTATCAGGCCTGGCAACAGGCATTACGCAATATGTCTGAAGCCAGACTTGCTGACACGAATAAGGCCCTCCTATACTCGGCCCAACGGGTGTTTGAGTTTGGGGGGAAGAATGGGAAGCTCCTGGTGTGACTGGCAAGGGGAAAAATCCCCTCTACCCCTATTGGGTCTATTAAGGACAGTCAGGATCAGCTTCTCACCTCCCCCTCTGACATCAATACCAGATTTAAAGATTTTTTTGAGGACCTTTACACCTCTAGGGTAGAATATCCGGACTCTGACTTGATGCCCTTTCTAGATTCAGTGACCTTTCCTGTCTTGTCTGTGAGGGACAGGGAGAGGCTGGAGGAGAATCTCACCTTGGAGGAAGTGCAATTAGCCATGGGTGGTCTGAAGAGTGGAAAGGCTCCCGGGGCAGATGGTTTGCCCTCCAAATTTTATTCTAATTTTGCGGAGCTCCTAGCTCCCAAATTAAAGGCGCTATTTGCCAACTTTGACTCTCTTGATACCATGCCAGACTCCATGAATGAAGCTGTTATAGTTCTTGTCCCCAAGCCTGGTAAAGACCCCCTAGACTGTTTGTCATATAGGCCTATTTCCCTTTTGAATGTTGATGCCAAGATCTTTGCGAAAATCCTTGCTAATAGACTCTCCCAGGTGATAGAGGATCTGGTTGATATTGACTAGACAGTATTCATCCCTGGTAAGGGGACTGACATTAACATCAGACGGCTGTTTCTAAACACTTCTATAACACATGATAATCAAGGTACCAGCGTAATTGCCTCATTGGACCCAGAAAAGGCATTCAACTCGGTCGAATGGACCTATCTATGGGAGGTCTTGCGTCGCTTTGGCTTCGGCCCCAAATTTATACATGGCATCCAACTCCTATACCAAACGCCGAGGGCATGGGTTCGCACAAACAGCTGGCTGTCAGAGCCATTTGCCCTTTTCCCTGGTACGAGGCAGGGATGCCCGCTCTCCCCCAGTCTTTTCGCCCTGGCCCTGGAGCCCCTGGGAATTTTAATCAGGTGCATTCCAGATGTGCTGGGCTTAGTTCAGTAGGGATGAGCCCGGGATGAACTTAAGTTCGACTCGAACATTGGGTGTTCGCCTGTTCGCCAAACAGCGAATATTATCCGGTGTTCGCGCCAAATTCGAAAGCCGCTGAACACCGTTAAAGTCTAGGGACACGAACATGAAAAACCAAAAATGCTCATTCTAAAGGCTTAGAAGCAATTTATTGCCATAAAAAGTGTTTAGGGACTCGGGTCCTGCTCCGGGGGACATGTATCAATGCAAAAAAAGTTTTAAAAACTGCCGTTTTTTTCAGGAGCAGTGATTTTAATAATGCTTAAAGTGAAACAATAAAAATTCTATATTCCTTTAAATATCGTGCCTGGAGGGTGTCTATAGTATGCCTGTAAAGTGGCGCATTTTTCCCGTGTTTAGAACAGTGCCACAGCAAAATGACATTTTTAAAGGAAAAAAAGTAATTTAAAACTGATCGCGGCTGTAATGAATTGTCGGGTCTTGGCAATAAAGATAAAACTCATTGAAAAAAACTGCATGAGTTCCCCCCCCCCAGTCCATTACCAGGCCCTTTGGGTCTGGTATACATATTAAGGGGAACCCTGAACCAAAAATGTTAAAAGAAATTGGGTGGGGCCCCCTAAAATCCATACCAGGCCTTTCAGGTCTGGTATGAATATTAAGGGGAACCCTGCTCCAAATAAAAAAAAAAATGGCGTGGGGTCCCCCCAAAATCTATATCAGACCCTTATCCGAGCATGCAACCTGGCAGGCCGCAGGAAAATAGGGGTGATGAGAGAGCGCCCCCCCCCCTCCTGAACCGTACCAGGCCTGATGCCCTCAACATGGGGCTTTGAAGTCACCCCCAAAGCACCTTGTCCCCATGTTGATGGGGACAAGGGCATCATCCCTACAACCCTTGCCTTGTGGTTGTGGGGGTCTGCGGGGGGGCTTATCGGAATCTGGAAGCCCCCTTTAACAAGGGGACCCACAGATCCCGGCCTCCCCCCTACATTGTACCCTTACCATTTCACAAAAAAAAGTGTAAAAAATGGTAAAAAAGACAGGAGACACTTTGGGACCAGTCTTTTATTTAAAAGATGGTCGGCTGCCAACCAGCCGCCGCAGTTGTACTGCGGCAGAATGGCACGGCTGGGCGAAACGATGTTATGTAACGTCGCTTCGCTCTGTGGCCACTAGGGGGTGCGCACGCGCCCTCTGCTCGCCCCCGAGCCTACCCCCGAGGTCTCGATCACCACCGGGCTCCCGTGATCGCCACTGAGACATGGAGAACCCGGAACAGTGTGTGTAAACACACAGTTTCCGGTTCTCTGAGGGGAGAAATGACAGATCGTCTGTTCATACTCTGTATGAACAGCGATCTGTTATCTTCCCTGCAGAGTCCCCATCCCCCTTCAGTTAGAACACACACTAGGGAACACATTAACCCCTTCACTGCCCCCTAGTGTTAATCCCTTCACTGCCAGTGACATTTTTACAGTAATCAATGCATTTTTAATCGCACTGATCGCTGTATTAATGCCAATGGTCCCAAAAATGTGTCAAAATTTCCAACGTGTCCGCCATAATGTCGCAGTCGCGATAAAATCGCAGATCACTCCCATAACTATTAAAAAAAAAATAATAATAATAATGCTATAAATCTATCCCCTATTTTGTAGATGTTATAACTTTTGTGCAAACCAATCAATATACACTTTTTGCAATTTTTTTACCAAAAATATGTAGAATACATATCGGCCTAAACTGAGGAAAAAAATAGTTTTTTTATATATTTTGGGGGGATATTTATTATAGCAAAAAGTAAAAAATATTGCGTTTTTTTCAAAATTTACGCTCTTTTTTTGTTTATAGCGCAAAAAATAAAATCCGCAGAGGTAATCAAATAACACCAAAAGAAAGCTCTATTTGTGGGGAAAAAAAGGGCATCAGTTTTGTTTGGTACAACGTCGCACAACTGCACAATTGTCAATTGTCGAATTGCAAAAAGTGCTCTGGTCAGGAAGGGGGTAAAATCTTCCGAGGCTGTGGGCAGAAAAGGACTTTATAACTTTGTCCAATGAAGACAACGTGACAGTTTCTTATTAAAGAATAACCCTACTTGCTGATACTTACCTTCTCCATGCTCCCCTGCCTCACCTTTGATCCACAGTGGGTAATTCTCGGTATAGAGCAATATTTGACCTCTTCTGCAGTGCTGAGCGGCCAATCACTTTTTTTTTTTTAGTTTTTCGGGTCATTCGTTATGATCACTATTTGTAAATTTGTAATTTCAAAAAATTCTTAAATTCCAGAATTCGTAAATTTGTAATTTCAAAAATTTGAAAGTTCGTAAATTCGAAAGTTCGTAAATGAGACAGAAAATCCAAAAATTCAAAAAAACTAAATCGTAAAATTCTAAATAATAACTAACTAACTAATAATAACTAACTATTAAATTATAGGTATTTGAATTTCCTTTCAAATTTGGCTGTTAGTGAACGTAACGAATACGAATTTATCCGACGTTACGAATTATCCGAAATAACAAATGCCACATCTAAACAAATGGAACAGAACAAATTAAAAATAAATAATAATAATAAACGTTATTATTAGTATTGTTATTTATTATTATTAATTTGTTCAATTACATTCGTTTAGATACGGCATTTGTTATTTTGGATAATTTGTAACTTCGGATAAATTCGTATTCATTACGTTCGCTAACAGCCAAATTTGAAAGGAAATTCCAATACCTATAACTTAATAGTTAGTTACTATTTTAGATTTTTGGATTTTCGAATTTCCGAATTTCCCAAGTTTCAGATTTCCGAATTTACAAATATTTACGAATTTACGTATTTTTTTTAATATTTGAATTTATGAATTTTCGAATATTCAGAAAAATTCGTTAAATGGGTTTTCGTTAATTCGGATGTTTCCGAATTAACAAATTTGTTGAAATTCGTTAAAAAACTAATTCAGAAATCACTAACCCTGTTTAAGCTCCCCCACTAGCCTCTATGGAGCTTACTTAGGGTTTGGACTACCGGCTACAACAGAGGAACAGAGCCACAGTATGTGCGGAAAGGTTGGGGGTTGTTCTTTCAAAAGGCTCTGTTACTTTGCCTTCAATGGGTAGTTTTAAATTAAGGAAGAAGTGTGGGAATATCAAATAATAAACATACATACTTACCTATCTGCAGCAAGTTGATGCTGCAAGCTATCACCTGTTGGCTCTAAGCCCGAGAACTGAGCAATCAGAACTTTGGCCATACTTCTTTTTTGACTAAAAAGGAAAAGTTTTGTCTGGACATCAATTTAGTGATATTCTTATCACTTGTGAAAATTGAGGAACATTTGACAACCTTCAATCATGAACCGGATGCAGGGGAAATTACCTATTCTTACAACAGATTATGACTGCACTGCTGCGAGAACATTATACCTCTGAAAAATTTCTTTTTCTCCAGGAGTAAGATATAAAGTGGATTGATAGAAATTTCTCATTTCATTCAGGCTTTCACAGGTGAAGTTGGGCACTTTGTAGCAGTAGAAGGCCTCTTCATAGGCTGGATCTGCGTACTCACAAATCTCCTTGCCCTCTTTCTCTTCAAGCTTAAAGCCACATGGAGTTGTAGCTTCCTTGCCAAATTTTTCAAACTTTCCAAAGTATCCAATAACGCCCAGACTGCTGTGCCTGGATCTCCAAAGAGCGGCAACCCCTTCGCTAGGGTGGAACAACAAAATGGAGACTTTGGATTTTCCCTCCCAATACAATGGAAAATGGATATGATAAGAACCATTGTTGAAATCTTCTACCCTGCCAGACACAGCTGCTCCAAGCTCTTTAGAGAATAACCTTGGTCTTATGAAGTCTCCACCGTAGGTCTTCCTGTTACCTAAATAATCGTACATATCAAGCTGTATCACCAAGTCTTCTCCCACACAGTATTGTTGCTTGGGGTTCACTATGGAGGCTGTACTATTTTTCCCACTGGTGGTTCTGTTGAAATATGTGAATGGGGCTTCAGGGATAAGTCTTTCTATTTTCTCAAACAGGTTATCTATGTTAACTTGGAGTTCTGTTCTTGTTGTGAGAGGTGAGGTTTTATCCTTTTCTTCTGGCATACGGCAACTTTGGAGAAACTCTTTTAGAGAATCCTGAAATGCATTAGTCAAATGATACTAATTACTTTAGCAAAAAAATGTTCATTGAAATATTAAAAAAAGAGCTTACTGTAGGTACAGAAACATGATTTGTTAATGCAAAGTTTGTGTGTATAATTATGAAACTTCAGATTAAACTTTGTTTCTCCTTTTAGATACAGAAGGGTTGAGCTATTTTTACTACTGTTTGTTTGGATTTTAAAGACCTGCAATAGATGTCAGCTGATATGTAAAAAACCTGTGTAGAGGTAAAGTATTCATGGTGGCCAAGCATGGGCGGAAGGAAGCACATCCAACATAATTACATAACTGTATCACCAAAAAGAAGGATAGTAAACTTTTAAAGTACCCAGACATCACATAAAACTTAAAATACATATTTTTTTAATATCATAAAAATTGATTAACAAAGAAATAAATGCCTCAATCATATACTTCATCCCTACTAGAAATTCTGATAGGAATTTGTTAAATCTTCTTTCACAAAAGACTAGATATCTTAGTGGCTAGCTAGGTGGTAGACTGGAAATCTGTCATTTCCAACGCATTTCTTGATTAAACTCTGCTTATAAAGGAGGAAAATGGAGGACAATTCTAAAATAAGTGATTTAAAAGTGCAGAAGGCATAATCACTAAAAATGTCCCCAGGGTGAGTGCATGAGGCATAGGAAAGGGGCTCCCCCCAAAAGATCACTGGGCCAAAGGCTTGTATCATAATGGTATGGTCTAAGGTAAATGTTAATCCATTTGCCCATCTCTCTCCAGATCCTTGAAGCCCAGTTTATTCCTTCCAACCAATGTTGTTAATATTTAGGGGCCAATGGGGGAGATTTCCTAAAACTGGTGCACACAGAATCTAGCGCCACTGTGCATAGTAACCAATCAGCTTCTGACTTTAGCTTGTTCAATTATGCTTTGACAATAAAACCTAGAAGCTGATTTGGTTACTGTGACAGACCCAGCTGGGACAGAGGCTTTTGGAAGGGACTAGGGGCAAGCCTTAAATCAGGAAGGCTGGCAACTCGGATGCTCTTGAATAAAAGTACTTTATTAGTTAAATGGGTACACGGGTACAGGCTATAGGCTGACGTGTTTCGGCTAAGAAGCCTTCATCAAAGCATACATGTTTGATTTAAAAACTGATATTTATAACAAGGCAAGCCCTCCAAATGGGGCGGGTGCATCCTGATCAGAAACAATCAATTAAAAACACACGGAAAGAAAAAAACTCCCAAGAGGAGGTGACACTCATTGTATTTTGCTCAAACATGAAGTGTGGTGGATCCATACTCTCAATACTTTAAAACCATATGACTTGAATGATAGGATAGACATAAATCTTTTGTGAACATAACTACATTGTTTTGATATATTCATTGGAGTACTGGCAGAACATGTTTTATTTGTTCGTGATATGTCCTTCATATGCCTGTTGCATCTCTTTCTTTCTTTTTTCTCCATGTGTTTTTTTTCTCCATGTGTTTTTAATTGATTTGATTGTTTTGATCAGGAAGCACCCCTCCCATTTGGAGGGCTTGCCTTGTTATAAATATCAGTTTTTAAATCAAACATGTATGCTTTGATGAAGGCTTCTTAGCCAAAACGCGTCAACGTATAGCCTGTTCCCGTGTACCCATGTAACCAATAAAGTACTTTTATTTAAGAGCATCTGAGTTTCCAACCTTCCTGATTTAAATATCTGTTGGGCCTGAATGCCCTGGATAAAGCACCAGATCACAGTTCGTGGACTTTTATATTGGCAATGGAGCTAGGGTAACAATTTGTTTCTCTTTTACTAGGGGCAAGCCTCCTATCCACTGATTATGGCCCACGGAGGAGACTGGGGATTTTGCCTGCTTCTCCCAGGCAGAGCATCGTAAAGCGCTCAATACAGCCTCTGATCGCATGGAGAGAGAAGATCATTCTCTAATGATGGACAACAACATGATGAATGCTGAGAGCAAGGCTTGGATTAATTCTCTGAATAAAGATAATAAAGCTTCCGTTCTGAAGGGGATGGAAAAACGAAATATTAATCTTGTACAGGTGAATGGTCAGAGGAAATATGGTGGCCCTCCTACAGACTGGGTTAGAGAAACTTCTTGACTTGGGACAGAAATAGTTATCAACAATATCCCTTAACAAGCTATGAAGATAGATTCATTCCACTTTTTCAAACTACTGGAACATTGCATGAGTTTTGTCTCATTGACTGTTGTAGACTAGTGCCGGACAGGGCTGGTGCAAGGGTTTTTGAAACCTCAGGCGAAACCTCATTTTGCCGTCCCCCTTGGCTCCGCCCCTGAATCCACTCCCCTTTACCCGAGCATCAGTGTGACAGGAGACGGCACTAGAGGGAAGCATGCGGCTGCAGTAGAGAGCACTGATCATAGAGGGGCACAGGGGATGTTTGCTTCCGTTCCATCAGTCCTACAGTTCTACACCTCTATAATGAAAATACAGAGCGGCTGCCTGAGTAACATGCAGCAGAGGCATCCCCTGCATACTCCTAGATGTGCATGCTTTATCCCAGCAACGTCTACTAGAGGTTATAATTATTACAGAGGTATTTATAATAAAGCACCAAAAACGTACATACTGTGGAGACAGAGGGTAGGGAAACCAGTGCCTTAGGCAGCAGTGCACCCTAGGCGGCCTCCTAGTTTGCCTAGTGATAGCACCGGCCCTGGTGTCAGACAGTCTGAGGTGAGGTGGGATCCCTGATTAATCAACGCATTATCTGGGTGAGCAGTGATCTGAGTCACCTAGGCTTGTCTAGGTGACTAGTTAGCTTACTGTTTAATTAGATTACTGTTTATGTTTATGTTGGCTGTTCCTTAGCTATGCTAATTATCTTACTGTTGGCATAACCTGATTGAGCTCTTATATGATTTTGTGTGGTATATATAGCCAATATACAGTATCTCACAAAAGTGAGTACACCCCTCACATTTTTGTAAATATTCTATTATATCTTTATCTATATCAATATCTTTATTATATCTTTTCATAGTATTTCATATTTATCTTGTGACAACACTGAAGACATGACACTTTGCTTCAATGTAAAGTAGTGAGTGTACAGCTTGTATAACGGTGTAAATTGGCTGTCCCGGTCTGAGCACTGATAGGCTGACCCCCCACCGCTTCAACCTCTGCAGCAATGCTGGCAGCACTCATACGTCTATTTACCAAAGACAACCTCTGGATATGACGCTATGCACACACAACCTGTCCTGTTAAACCGCTGTATGGTCTTGGCCACTGTGCTACAGCTCAGTTTCAGGGTCCTGGCAATCTTCTTATAGCCGAGGCCATCTTTATGTAGAGCAATTCTTTTTTTAGATCCTCAGAGAGTTTTTTGCCATCCCCTATGAGCAGACCAGGTGGAAACATCGCAGCTGATTGCTGCTGTTGCCAGAGTGTACGGAATGATCACTTCATATTGGTGTTCCTAATGAGAGAGAGCTGCTGACTTTCTGGAGCGGATCGGTTGAAAAATTATTACAGTGTATTGCTGGTACCAGGCGAGTTTGACCTTTATAATCTGGGGTCCATCAGATTCGGTAAGAGGCCATCTGGCTCCATTCAAGTATATGTTTACCTTCCAGATTTGAAGCATCTGATCAGTCTTGCAGAGTGTGAGGGACTAAGGCGGCATCAAAAATTTTTTTGCACTTCGCTATTTTGTTTCAGTTTGGACAATTCTTTGACTCTGATTAATATAAATATCTGTGTGGATACTTTTTGAACTTTCACTTGGGATATTTATCCTTTATCATCATATTTTATTTATCAGAGATTAATTTACTCACTTTAATTCATTTATTAATGTGCTGCACTTTTTTCACATATTGTGTTGCAATCGTTTGCGCAATCTTCTTTGTGTTTATATATTTATGTCTAAATTAAGTATTTAATTTTGTCAGGAGATAGCAGCATTCACCAGTTTTTTATAATTGTTTATCACGTTTTTCACCTATTATATCTAGGTATCACATACAGGGGCGGTTGGGTAAGCGTAGATCAATTAACATATATATAGATATAGCCAGGAGCTGGCTAATTTTGCCTGAATTATCACAAGACATTTTGTAACACATGTACAGTGAGACGGTTCTCTCCTAGTGCTCAGCCTGAACTCCATGTCATCACATCCTGAAAACACAGTGCCTGAGACCTATAAGTGGAGCAAATCATCTTTGGACATGTAGTCCAAAGAGCCAGGTTTTGCACTCAAGTCGGACTAAGTACCAGCAGGCTGGAGAAGAGAACAGAATGCTGGGAGAGTTAATAAAAAGCCTGGGTGGGGACGGAATCATTCTCTTGGGACCATGGCCTGTCTCTAAAAGCAGGGACTCAGTGGTAGACTGTGCTGCGGCCAAGTCACAGCCTGTGCTACAGGGAGAAAGAGTCATTGGGAGCGGGTGTATCTACTGCCAGCCACTTCTGATCATTCGGCGACAGCCTGGAGGCCGCCCCATCACATCCACGGCAGATTAAGCTGGACGGTAGCACAGTGCGACATGGGGTCGAACGCTGTCCCTTGAGCCAGACTCTGCAGAGGCCTGCTGCGGGGCCCTCACTGGGGTTGATGAGCGGGCACTTGCCCATTCTTTATACTGCAAAGGACACTGCATGCAGGTACTGTTGCCTTATTGATTCCACCAAGCTTGCAAGGGGACCATTGTTTAATCACTTTAATCTACACTGAGAGAGAATCTAGTGTACATCTTGTTTTCTAGGACACCTTGTGCACATTTTAAAGAGCTAGCTGAAGACTGAAGCCTTCTTCCAAGCCTTGCTCCTCAAAGGACTACAGAATATCCCCCCCCCCACAAGGGATAAGAACATTGGGTGCCTATCCAGGCCCATACAGTAGCCAAGGACTCTTATGCCGCGTACACACGGTCAGACTTTTCGACGGAAAATGTGCGATCTGAGCTTGTTATCGGAAATTCCGACCGTGTGTAGGCTCCATCGGACTTTTTCCATCGGACACACAAAGTTTGAGAGCTGGATCTAAAATTTTCAAACAACAAAATCTGTTCGCGTAAATTCCGATCGTGTGTAGACAATTCCGAAGCACAAAGTGCCACGCATGCTCACAATCAAGCAGAAGAGCAGCACTAGCTATTGAACTTCATTTTTCTCGGCTCATCATATGTACGTCACCGTGTTCTTGACGTTCGGAATTTCCCACCAACTTTGTGTGACCGTGTGTATGCAATACAAGTTTGAGCCAACATCCATCGGAAAAAATCAGATGGCTTTTGTTACCGGAATGTGTGATCGTGTGTACAGGGCATATGTTAGAGAATAGGTGTAATAACTTTAACGTGTTTGCTTAATGTAAATTTAGAGTTTGCACACTGCTGGGACTGTGGTGTCAGGGGATTAAAGGGAGAGGTTTGACGGAAGCCTAGTCACTCCTCTACCATTTTTGGCCTGTAGCCATAGACGCTATAGTAAATTCTGCTAAATATACGTTCTTGAAGTGTTATAACTGTCTATGTCTAAGTCTGCTTTTCCACCAAGCTTACTGACTGTGCCTTATCTATTGCATGTTACAAACTCTATTATGCTGAACTCGCTACCATTAATTTGTCAGTAAACAAATCTACCTGGTTTACTTTGCATGTGTGTGGGCCTTTAAATTCTTTGTTTATAACAGAAATGTCAGAACCCAGACTGTCAGAGGTGTCAGAGGACTTGCAAGGCAACCAGCGGGGTACAGAATCCTTGAGCGGCCCTCACAGGGGGTAGTGCTACATACTGAATATATATTCTGTGTGAGTTTTACAATAAAGAGAGTTTCAGTTTGCACCTAAGCTAGTGTTGTCTAGTCCGTGGGTGCAATATTCAGCTATAACACAAGGTTCCTGGTTCCAGACTGGAAGAAGCTGTATACTGATGAAAGCACCCAAGATGGGAGCCAAGCAGTCTGTCACAGTTACTATGCACAGCGGCACCAGATTCCATGTGCCCAAGTTTTAAGAAAATCTCCCTTAATGTCTATCTACACCTTCTCCATGGACTTTTATATTGACAACTCGGGTGAGTAGATGGTATTGGTGGTGCCCTAGTAATTACTGCTTCTGGCTTGTTAGAGTCAAAAGTAGTTAAAATTCCAAAAGGGGACAAATGTGGAGAAGACAGGGGAAAATAAAGGGTAGTCAAAGCCCCTCCAACTCCTGGAATTAGCCTGTGATCACAAGGTTTGTGAAGACAATTGTGGATAATTAAAGTGAAACTTCAGATCGTTTTTTTTTCTTGTTTTAGATACAGCAGGGAAGGGTTAGAACATCTGTCACATTTTTACTACTGCTTGTTTAGGTTTTAAAGACGTCATATGTAAAAGCCTATGTAGAAGCAAATGAGAAGGATTGAACATTAAAGGAAACTTATACTAATGAAATATGGAGATTGCCAGGGCCAGCCTCTCTTGCTGAAAACTCTCACTGCCTGGCTGTCATGCTGATCCATGGTTTCAGGATTTTATGAGTCACTGGCTTGGAATAAGTATTTAGATTAGGAGATATGACAGCATTATGACTTTGGTTGCTGCACGCTTGTTCCAGGTCAGTGACTCAAAGTATTGAATCCAGAGACAGCCAGGTAAACCAGCATGTTCAGAAACAAGACAATGATGGCAGCCACCATACTTCTCTCAAAATAACTTTACATTCATGTGTATGTCTGTATGTAAAACATTCTGACATTTGCAAATCGTGACCATTTTTTTTTTAGTTGCACCCCCTTTGCCTCCTGAACCATACTATTACCTAATGAGACCTACTATTACAATGAGTGAGGATCAGGGGAGAACATAATCTGGGCCTATTTGCCTTTCAATTACCTCTTATTTGGGGTTATGGGGTGCTTTACTTTCACATACCAACATTTTCTTGGGGAGAAGTGCCAATTTAAACAGATACTTAAGCAGGGTGTACATGTATCCTGCTGAATCGGACAAATTTCAATGTGTTTGTATAACTCTGTGTTCTGTTAAATGGTCCTGCTGGAAAACCAGCATTCGATCAGTGCATGAAGCCAATGGCTGCAGGGCTGATCTGTGTATGCTAACAGAGGGGGAGGAGTCCTGCTGTCAGAATACAATAGCTCGGTGGAGGAGATTCCTGCATCCAACTCACTTGTGTGGATGAGGGAATCTGTCAGGTTCTTTTTGTTTAACCCGCTGATTGAAACTGTTTATTCCCAGCCTTTGTTATCTACATATTAGATACATATTAGACTAATAATAAATTTATTCAAGAGTAATGAGATTTGTATTGCTGTACTTGGCCCATTGGGGTTGATTTGTCCTCATCTTCTAACAGTTTTAGGGACAGAAAGCGAGGTGAAACCCCACCACTGACTGTTGTCGCTAAAAAAAAAAAAAAAAACGGTGAGAAGAAATCTCCAAATTGGCACACATGAAAGATGCTTGCTTGGAAAAGTGTCTGTTGTATATATTATAGATAACCACAGGGTTCCTGCATTATAATCATCCATATACAAGAAAGTTCACCTGAAATTGGGTCCTGTGCCATCCATAGCTCACAAGAAATGCTGTGATTAGTAGAACTGCAAGATTCCGTCTGTTTATGGCCATTGGTGCCTTCAAAAGTCTATCAGGAGAAGAGAAAGAAGGTTAAAAAAGGGAAAAGGCAGAAGAAAGGAGGGGGAGGAAGGAAAAAGAGAAAAGTGAGGAAGGGGAGAAGAAGAAAGAGGATAGTAGAGGAGAGTAGGGAGAGGGAAAAAAGGAGAAGAAATGAGAAGGAAGGGGAGGGCAGGAGAGGAAAGGGCAGGTAAGGGGATGAGATTTGAAAGGATGGGACAGGAGAGTGGGGGGGGGAGAAAATAGAAGAAGCGAGAAGGAGAGGAGAAGAAATGAGATGGAGAGAAGAAAAGAAAATAAATGAGAAGGAGAGGAGAGTACATGAGGAGAGGAGAAGAAATTAGAGGAAAGGGGAGGGGAAGGGAGAGGGGAGGAGAAGGCAAAGAGGAGGAGAAAGGAGAAAAAATGAGAAGGTAGGGTAGAACAGGAAAAAAGGGAAAGGCAGGGAATTTTTGAGATTTGAAAGAATGGCAGAGGAGAGTAGGGGAGGAGAAAAGAGGAGAAAAAAAATAAAGAAAGGGGAAAAGTTGAGAGGGGATGAGAAGAGAGGAGAGGAGGAGAAGAGGATAAGCAAGGGAGGGAAGGGGGCGAGATTTGAAAGGATGGGAGAGGAGAGTGGGGGAGGAGAAAAGAGAAGAAATGAGAAGGGGAGGAGAAAAAATGAGAAGAAGAGGAAAGGAAAAGAAATGAGAAAAAGAGTAGAGGAAAGGAAAAGGGAGGGGAGAGGAGAGGAGAAGGGGAGGAAAGGAAAAGGGAATGAACAAACCAACTTAGTCCTTAGCAACAGAATTCCTCTAAAATGCAGATTAGTAGGGGGTCAACTGCAGGTCAAAAGCACATGAATGATCTCAGAAAATCTCAAACTGGTGGCATCAACACAAGCCCAAAGTCAGTGGTAACAGGCTCCTATACGCATTACTACTATAACACTCTACACAACACAAACTGCCAAAGGAGCATCTGCACTTGAGATTGCTTCTTGTTGCTTTAAAGTGATACTAAAGTCTCGTATTTTTTTTTTCCATAAAAATAACAAACATGTCACACTTACCTGCTCTGTTGCAGTGGATTTGCACAGAGCAGCCCAGAGCCTCCACTTCTCGGGTCCCTTTTTTGCTCTCCTGGCCCCTCCCTCCTGTTCAGTGCCCCCACACCAAGCAGGTTGCTTTGAGGGCACCCGAGCCGCGTCACAGCTCCCTGTGTCCATTCAGACAGGGAGCCCTGACCTGCCCCCCCCCCCCTGATTGGCTAGCTGACTTTGTTTGACAGCAGCCAATGGTGCAGCTGCTGTGTCTTAGCCAATCAGGAAGGAGAATCTCGGATGGCCGAGGGAATCGTGGACATTGCTGGGCAGAGAGGGACCTCAGGTAAGTGTTAGGGGGGACTGCTGCACACAGAAGGCTCTTTATCTTAATGCATAGAATGCATTAGGATTAAAAAAAAACATTCTGCCTTTACAAACCCTTTAACTTTTATTGAGTCTTGGAACTCCACTTAGCCCCTTCTACACCTCTCCCACTTTAGTTCTGTTGCTAAATATACCCATAAATGTCCAGAGATGGTCACTTAAAGGCCAGTCCTATCCAAAATTCATAGCCCAGTTTTGGTGGGTTGCAATGGTTTGAATCACCCACCAACTTAGTAGACATCTGTAGGACTTATTACCTGTAGACCAGAGAAGAAAAGTAAAAGGGTAAAAAAAGGCAGCATTCCCTTTCCTTTAAAAAGTTGAAGTTTAGGTATGGAGTGGAAGAGGACTCAAGTGGCAACCTATGAAGCTCTGGTAAACTCCATGCCCAAAAGGGTTAAGGCAGTGCTGGAAATTAATGGTGGCCACACAAAATATTGACCCTTTGGGCCCAATTTGGACATATTCACTTAGGGGTGTACTCACTTTTGTTGCCAGCAGTTTAGACAATAATGGTTGTGTGTTAAGTTATTTTGAGGGGACAGCAAATTTACACTGTTATACAAGCTGTACACTCACTACTTTACATTGTAGCAAAGTGTCAATTCTACAGTTTTGTCACATGAAAAGATATAATAAAATATTTACAAAACTGTGAGGGGTGTACTCACTTTTGTGAGATACTGTATATATATATATATATATATATATATATATATATATATATATATATATTTATATTTACATCCCTAGTTATTTCCATTCTAGCACTAAATTTAGGGAGGATTATCTGTTTAATGTGTATCGATGCCTTTTATCACAAATTTTGACAATGTAATGTTTCTACCTTTTCTACTGTTGTAAAATTCAATTAATTTCAGTAAAAGAAAGGAAGATTCTCTGACATTTTTACCACACACCAATGTCAGGGCATTTCTTTATTCATGTCTGTTAGCCCATATTTTTTTGCAGGACAAAATGTGCACCACTGTTAACCAGTTGACAACCTTTGGCATGTTACACACGTCCATAAAAACTCCTTCTCTGTACACAAGGCGTCTCCTGTACACCCAGGAGACTGCCTGCAGTTTCTTATCTCCCCTGCTCCCTCCCTTCACAGCCCCATGAGACCTGGTGTCTGTAGAAAGATGAGCTCCCAATCCTAGGATTGGGAGCCAGTCAGAAGCCTCATTAAATGATCACTGTGACAGCTAATTACAGTGATCATTCAGTGTAACATTTATAAACATTAAAAGATAAGTTCACCTTTTTAAAAAAAATATATAAATGCACACCTTTTTTGCAGGTAAAAAAATGTGCGTTTCTTATTTTTTTTGTTGGGAGCCTGCAAAGCATTGCACTCGTGATCAGCAGATTGTTGATGCTATGCAGGGCTCTTGCAGACTCTGTGTCTAAACTGTTTGGCTGTACATCGTACATTGTACAGCCAAGCAGTTACACACTAACAGGAAGCATCAATGAACTGCCACAGTGCTCAACAGCGCTGTGATAGTTCATTGAAAACTACAAGCAAGGCCGTCTTTAACGCAGGGCAAAAGGGGCTGCTGCCCCAGGCCCAGTCATTGTTTTGGGGCCCAAAGCTGCTGCCCATTGAGCTCACACTGCCTGAAAATAGTTGATAAGTGGATTCGGGGAGGGCCCAGGGAAATGTTTGCCCAGGGTCCAATCAATATTAAAGACGGCCCTGACTACAAGCCAACAGCCACAAAGTCTGCCAGACCTTGTAGTTTTCTATTCACAGGACTCTGTGAATGAGTGATGTGGCCGAGTGGGCGGAGCCCCACACTGCCACGTTTTTTAAAGAGTGTAAAAGAGAGTCGGGGAAGAAGATCGCCGGCCGTCTGTCACATCAGGGAGCTGAGGAGGTTCGGGGGCTGGTGGATTTGTAACACGTTACATGTTACACCCTGAATATGGGTGTAACATGTAACATGTTACAAAAGGTGAACGTATCCTTTAACAAAAGTAACACACTAGCTCTCTTATCTCTTCCATTCCCTGACAGATGGCAATATATGAGGAAGAGAGCTGCAGATAACAAAGAGGAATGTTTATTGTGCACCAGGATATGGCCTTATTTTATTACTTAACCCATTCATTTCAGTAGATCACCCTGTATAAGCACTATTTAACAGTTTCATCTCCTGTTCCATGTTTCTATTTTAAATTATTTGTTGGAAAAAAAATATTATACAGCACATATATACATTGTTATCTTTAAGGGTTTACTGTTAAAAAATATGTGGTTTAGGATATATCTATTTTATTTTAAAATCAGTAAGAACTTTAAATTATTGATGCATTATGAGAAAAATTAAATATACGCAAAAACAAAAATTTTTTTTTTTGTAAATAACATTAACATGCTTTGTACCAAAAGTGTCATTTTAATGTTTAATGTTGCAGTAAGTAGAACAAGCAGCAGAAAAAAAAAGGTAAATGTTTTTGCCACAGTAATTCTCAGAGGACCTTAGGATCAAAAGAAAGCCCTGTTTGTCCCCCAAAAAATAATATGCACTCACCGGGCACTTTATTAGGTACACCCATTCAATTGCTTGGTAACACAAATTGCTCATCAGCCAATCACATGGCAACTTATTGCATTTAGGCATCTAGACGTGGTGAAGATGACTTGCTGAAGTTCAAACTGAGCATCAGAATGGGGAAGAAAGGGGATTTAAATGACTATGAATGTGGCATGGTTGTTGGTGCCAGGCGGGCTGGTCTGAGCATTTCAAAAACTGTTGATCTACTGGGATTTTCACACACAACTATTTCTCGGCTTTAGAGAGAATGGTCTGAAAAAATATACAGTGAGTGGCATTTGTGTGAATAAAAATGTTAGAGGAGAATGGGCAGACTGGTTCAAGATGATAGAAAGGCAACAGTAACTCAAATAACCACTTATTACAACCAAGGTATGCAGAATACCATCTCTGAACACACAACACATTGAACCTGGAAGCAATTGGGCTACAGCAGCAGAAGACCACACCGGGTGCCACTCCAGTCAGGTAAGAACAGGAAACTGAGGCTACAATTCACACAGGCTCACCAAAATTGGACAGTAGAAGATTGGAAAAATGTTGTCTGGTCTGATGAGTCTCAATTTCAGCTGCAACATTCAGATGGTGGGGTCAGAATTTGGTGTAAACAACATGAAAGCATGAATTTATCCTGCCTTGTATCAATGGTTTAGGCTGGTGGTGTAATGGTGTGGAGGATATTTTCTTGGCACACTTTGGGCCCCTTAGTACCAATTGAGCATCGCTTAACCACCTACCTGAGTATTGTTGCTGACCATGTCCATCCCTTTATGACTACAGTGTACCCATCTTCTGATGGCTCCTTCCAGCAGGATAATGCACCATGTCACAAAGCTCAAATCATCTCACCACTGGTTTCTTTAACATGACAATGAGGTCACTGTACTCCAATGGCCTCCACAGTCACCAGATCTCATCCAATAGAACACCTTTGGGATGTGGTAGAACCGGAGCATCATGGATGTGCAGCCGACAAATCTGCAGCAATTGTGTGATGTTATCATGTCACTATGGACCAAAATCTCTGAGGAATGTTTCCAACACCTTCGCAAAAATTGAAATAACACTCCTACAGCCACATCCATATAAACTTGATTGGAAGAGAGAAAGGGTAAAGGGCCACAGGGCCCTAATTCGGACTTTACAGGCAAGATGGACAATGATATAGTACAAAAATATATTTTATTAACAATAAGTCATATCAAACAGGTCAAGTAAAAAATAATTAAAAACATACAATAGGCATATGATAGTAATGAGTATCTAGTGTAAACAAGAGAGTTGACACCAAATAAACGTAACTGAGCTCCTGTGCGTCAACGCGTTTCGCTGTTTTGCTTCGTCAGGACACACTTGGGGGTAGTTGGAAGGAACAGGTCTCACATGTCAGCATAGAAGTATCTCCACAGGGAGAGCTCCCAGATGATCACCCAGGAATCACTGTGTAAAGCAGGAGGCAGTTTCTTACTAATACCAGCGACCATGTACAGGGCTGATGGCGTAAAGATATATAGATATAAATATAAACTCATATGGTTCCCTGGGGGAGGAAGGAGATACACCGTAAGTATCCAGATAATTCAAGGGGGAGAGTAATAGAGAGGAGAAGAATAGAACAAACACCCTTCCACCTGTTTTCAGTCCACAGTAACACGGGCTTCAACAATAATCCGTATGTACAGATATATATTCCTTCCAAACTGGATATATCGAACTCTCCTATACCTGCCCACAGTCAGTATAACTATATAGGCTCCATAGGTATATTTAAACAGGCCATAGCAGCATGAGGTTCAGTGTCTCCCCCAGGAACAAACAAACCATCTACGCCATGAAGAATTAAGGCAGTTTTGAAGGCAAAAGGGGGTCCAACCCAGTACTAGCAAGGTGTATCTAATAAAGTGGCCGGTGAGTGCATGTGTCAATTCTGTATCATAAGTAATTACAAAGTTATAGACTCATGAATAGACGCATAACAGAAATGTGAAAATATGATCTGGTCTATAGAGGGTAAACAGGTGTGAGAGCCAAAGTGGTTAAGCTCTTTAGTTCAGTGTGGTGTGCCAAAAACATTGGCAATATTTTCCTGCATGCCACAACCGCTGCATACATTTCAGCTCAGCACTGTTTTTAGCCCACTCACTACTTCACCGAGAGGGAGGGATGGCACAGTTTGACATCTTTGCCCTAGTCACCGAATGACCTTTTTCCACTACTGGTAGCTGCAGCTACTGGACAGGGGGTTGCAGAACATACAGAAGGCATGTAAGTAGCCACTGTGGTCATCAGAACACAAAATACAAAGACAGAGCACATCTAAGAGAACACCATTAATTGAAATCAAGCCAGTATGTATGGCAAAACATGCTTACCTTAACATGGGTACCATGCTTACCCTATAGGTCAAAAGATACTATATAGTACAAATAGCTGAAAAGGCAATGAATAGATCCCATGCAACGTGGTTCACGGAGAAGACTGAAGAATGACTCAAATAGCTGTAGATGGAGTAGATGCAGAGCAAAATTCCATCATTCCTTCCCAGGGTTCTTACAATAGCTGCACAGTGAAGCGTATATCGTGCACAAAATTTTCCTTATGGAGGAATGCAGTATAGATACATATATTTCCTGGTGCTTACATGGCATGTTTGCCCTACCCATACCCAACCCACAGGACTATCATAAATCTATAAAAACAAATGAAACCATATCTTCACTCAATGTTTGTCCTAGAGCCAGCAGGATCGTTATAGCTTCAGCTCCTTGCTGTCACCAATAAAGAAGAACTAAAGTTCCGCTGTCACAAACTGTCCTACTTACCTGCTCTGTGCAAGCCCTGATCCTCCTCATCTCAGATCCCTCACCGGTGCTCTTGGCCCCTTCCTCCTGCAGAGTGCCCCCGCAGAGAAAGCAGCTTGCAATGGGGGGGGGGGGGCACTCAAGCAGGCTTGTTCACGAGCTGTGGCTCTGCATGTCTATTCAGACAGGCTCGGCCCTGCCCCCTCTCTCTCCTCTTTGGCTCACTGGCTGTGAGCTAATGGCACCCGCTGCTGTCTCAGCCAGGGCCGTAGATCAAGACTGGAAAAAGGAAAAACAGTATGTGTTGCCCCTAGTAAGCAATCACATCCTAATTGTATTTTATTAGGTCCTTTAGAAAATCGAATATGATTTCAGTTTTTTCCTTCTTCCAGTTTTTATTAATGCTGTTGGCTATTGTCCAGTATTAGTGTCCAAACTGAATAGGTGCAAAGTGAGTGTGCTGCCTACCTACAAGGAGATGGTGCCCTTTGCACCTCCTCGGTAAGGTTGGCTATTATGGTGCAAAGTGCACCATGTTGTGTCAGACCATGTTGTGTCAGACAGCGCAATCCCTGTCTTTAACTTTTGCAGATTAACCACTTAAGGACCGGGCCTCTTTTAGAGATGTGTTGTTTACAAGTTAAAAACATTTTTTTTTGCTAGAAAATTACTTTGAACCCCCAAACATTATACATTTTTTTTGCTAACACCCTAGAGAGTGACGGTCGTTGCAATACTTTCTGTCACACCGTATTTGCGAAGCGGTCTTATAAGCTCACTTTTTTTGGAAAAAATACACTTTTTTTAATTAAAAAATAAGTCAACAGTAAAGTTAGCCCATTTTTTTTTATATTGTGAAAGATAATGTTATGCTCAGTAAATTGATACCCAACATGTCATGCTTCAAAATTGCACCCATTCGTGGAATGGCGACAAACATTTACCATTAAAAATATCCATAGGTGACGTTTAAAAAACTCTACAGGTTGCATGTTTTAAATTACAGAGGAGGTCTAGGGCTAGAATTATTGCTTTTGCTCTAGAGGTGTCGGAGAGCTTGTGCTGTTGTTGGGCTTGAAGTTGTTGCTTTGGCTCAAGTCCAGTCCCGGAACAGGAAGAGGAGGAGTTCTTGGACCAAGAATTGGTTGCTTAATCGTGACCAATTCTGTCATATGCCTTTGCTGTGGGAGCTCCAGGAGAATAATCCTGATAATTTCAGGAATTATCTCTGAATGACAGACCCCTGCTTTCACCATCTATTGGCTTTGCTTACCCCCTTTATTAGTAAGCAGGACACCTGTAGAAGGACTATATTAGGGTAAGTTTTAGCCTTTGATATGTATAGCAGGATATCTGTGCTAGACCCAATAAACAAACAAAACAGTACATATATATAAGAAAAGGTGCTGCATCTAAAAAACATAAACATTCAGTCCATAAACGTGTATAACTAATAAAGATGAGCAATCCAAAAAATCAAACGAGGAGGCACATGACAAATGCCAGCATGCGCTACAATAAACCAATGTGCTAAAAAAAAGGCAAAAATGAAAACAAAAAGCAGAAATTAATAAAAATGTGTAGTCCAAAAAGTACTTGACCCAATGTGAACAATCAGGACGAACTTCTCAGAAGAACAAACGATTTTTCTATTCATCAAACAAAGTAAGTAAAACCAGATGTGATGGATCTCAAATTATAGAGATCGGATAGGCACACACAGGAAGGATAACTTGGCCAAAGGCGTTGTATCCACTGACTTTTACAATAACAGGATCCCTCCTTCTGTAGTGGCTTTTCTCTGTTGAAATACTCCTCTTGGAGCCTTCTAATAAAATAGATTCCTCCACGGGATGTATTTATGAAATGAAAAGAAGAGGCTTCATGGTGCAGTACTCAGATTTAAAGGGTATTTATTCTTAAAAAATCATAGGCACTGACATCCAAACAAAACGGCATTCAGTGTATTCAAACCAGCCACAGCTCATGCCAGCCAGCCGCTGCGCAGCAACGCCAAGACCTGTAGCTCCACCCAACGCGTTTCTCCATACAAGGCTTCGAATGGGAAAGGAGGCTGCGTCTGGACGTCACACACCATGCTATTTATACATACTGTACACAGATAGGAGAGACACCGGAACCACCATTATGCGCTACTTCCTGAGGTGTCTTAAAAATATACACTGCACATATTAATACTAGGGATGAGCTTCGTGTTCGAACCGAACGCATGTTCGACTCGAACATTGCCTGTTCGGACGTTCGCCGAATTCCGAACGATATGGGCCATTCGCTGCAAATTTGAGTGGCGCGTCACGGCCCATAATTCACTGCGGCACTGCTGGCTGATAATTGGCCAAGCATGCACTATGACCCGCATGCTTGGCCAAGCACAGCGCCGTCTGTACAGAGAGCCGTAATTGGTCAAAGCCAGGGTGGCTTTGGCCAATTATGGCTCAGGGGGTTTAGTACACACCCCACACTATATAAGGCCACCTGCATAGCGGACCTGTGTAGTGTGTTCCGGCGTTGAGAGAGAGATAGATAGACAGAGAGACAGTGTCATTTGATTTAAGTTAGATAGAGTAGGCAGGCGAGTCAGTTAGCTGCACCTACAGTGTATTGTGTATATATATATATACACCCTAAGTGTTGTATATATATATATATATATATATATATATATATACAATGTATTCAGTTTAGCTAGATCCGTTTCTGTTATTCTCTTCCTACTACTGACAGGCAGGCAGGTGTTTTTACAGTATTTACAGCTACCTGAAGAAAATTGCTGGTGTTCTTCTGATCCTATTAGTCCTATTATCTACAGTATTTACAGTTAGTGTAGTGCGTCCTCTGCACAGTGTGCACCTAAAGCTACCTGGAAGAAAATTAGTGTTCTTCTGATCCTATTAGTACAGTACCACGGGCAGCTGTAGTATTTACAAGTTAGTGTAGTGCGTCCTCTGCACAGTGTGCACCTAAAGCTACCAAGCTACCTGAAGAAAATTTGTGGTGTTCTTCTTATCCTATTAGTACAGTACCACAGGCAGCTGTAGCATTTACAAGTTAGTGTAGTGCGTCCTCTGCACAGTGTGCACCTAAAGCTACCTGAAGAAAATTAGTGGTGTTCTTCTGATCCTATTAATACAGTACCGCAGACAGCTGCAGTATTTACAAGTTAGTGTAGTGCGTCCTCTGAACAGTGTGCACCTAAAGCTACCTGAAGAAAATTAGTGGTGTTCTTCTGATCCTATTAGTACAGTACCGCAGGCAGCTGCAGTATTTACAAGTTAGTTTAGTGCGTCCTCTGCACAGTGTGCATCTAAAGCTACCTAAACAAAATTAGTGGTGTTCTTCTGATCCTATTAGTACAGTACCGCAGGCAGCTGTAGTATTTACAAGTTAGTGTAGTGCGTCCTCTGCACAGTGTGCACCTAAAGCTATTTGAAGAAAATTAGTAGTGTTCTTCTGATCCTATTAATACCACAGGCAGGCAGCTACAGTATTTACAGTTAGTGCGCTGTGTCCTCTGCATAGTGTGCACCTAAAGCTACCTGGAGACAATTGCTGTTGTTCTGCTCCTATTAATACCACAGGCAGGCAGCTACAGTATTTACAGTTAGTGCACTGTGTCCTCTGCACAGTCTGCACCTAAAGCTACCTGAAGAAAATTGGTGGTGTTCCTCTAAACCTATTTATACCACAGGCAGGCAGCTACAGTATTTACAGTTAGTGTAGTGCGTCCTCTGCACAGTGTGCACCTAAAGCTACCTGGAGACAATTGCTGTTGTTCTGCTCCTATTAATACCACAGACAGGCAGCTATTGTATTTACAGTTAGTGCACTGTGTCCTCTGCACAGTGTGCACCTAAAGCTACCTGAAGAAAATTAGTGGTGTTCTTCTGATCCTATTAATACCACAGGCAGGCAGCTACAGTATTTACAGTTAGTGTAGTATGTCCTCTGCACAGTGTGCACCTAAAGCTACCTGGAGACAATTGCTGTTGTTATGCTCCTATTAATACCACAGGCAGGCAGCTACAGTATTTACGGTTAGTGCACTGTGTCCTCTGCACAGTCTGCACCTAAAGCTACCTGAAGAAAATTTGTGGTGTTCCTCTGATCCTATTAATACCACAGGCAGGCAGCTACAGTATTTACAGTTAGTGCGCTGTGTCCTCTGCACAGTGTGCACCTAAAGCTACCTGGAGACAATTGCTGTTGTTCTGCTCCTATTAATACCACAGGCAGGCAGCTACAGTATTTACAGTTAGTGCACTGTGTCCTCTGCACAGTCTGCACCTAAAGCTACCTGAAGAAAATTGGTGGTGTTCCTCTGATCCTATTAATACCACAGGCAGGCAGCTACGGTATTTACAGTTAGTGCACTGTGTCCTCTGCACAGTGTGCACCTAAAGCTACCTGAGGACAATTGCTGTTGTTCTGCTCCTATTAATACCACAGGCAGGCAGCTACAGTATTTACAGTTAGTGCACTGTGTCCTCTGCACAGTGTGTACCTAAAGCTACCTGAAGAAAATTAGTGGTGTTCTTCTGATCCTATTAATACCACAGGCAGGCAGCTACATTATTTACAGTTAGTGTAGTGCGTCCTCTGCACAGTGTGCACCTAAAGCTACCTGGAGATAATTGCTGTTGTTATGCTCCTATTAATACCACAGGCAGGCAGCTACAGTATTTACAGTTAGTGTAGTGCGTCCTCTGCACAGTGTGCACCTAAAGCTACCTGAGGACAATTGCTGTTGTTCTGCTCCCATTAATACCACAGGCAGGCAGTTACAGTATTTACAGTTAGTGTAGTGCGTCCTCTGCACAGAGTGCACCTAAAGCTACCTGAAGACAATTGCTGGTGTTCTCATACTAATAATACTACAGGCAGGCAGTTGATTCTGCTAGCTGCAGTATCAGAATATATATACATCCCAGGTTTGTGCAGCTACATCTCACTGCAGGCCATTAGTATGTCTGGAAGGCCAACAAGGAGAGGCAGACAGTCACAAGCCAATAAAAGAGGGCAAGCAGGCTCTGTGTCTAGAGGCAACAGTGCTGGTCGTGGAGACGGTGCACCCTCATCAGCACGTGGCCGTGGGACACGCTTGTCCTTTTTTTCGGCAACTGGCCGCGTTGAGCCGCAACATGCGGAAGACTAGGTAGAGTGGATGACCAAGCCATCCTCATTCTCCTCCTCCTCTCTCACCGAGGCTCAGGGTACTTTGTCTGGCAAAGCAGCTGCCAACGCGGCCTCTTCCCTCGGCTCAATGGCATCAGTCACTCCTTCCCTAGCCCCACCATGTCCTCCTGAGTAGTCCCCCAAACTGTTTGACCACAGTGTTGGGTACATGCTCCAGGAGGACGCCCAGCGTTTTGAAGGCTCCGATGATGGTACCCAGCTAGAGGAAGGCAGTAACGTGAGCCCAGAGAGAGGGGTGCCCAAGAATGACAGCAATCTGGCAGTCATGTTCCCCCAGCTGCAGCATACTGCCAGCTTTGCTCCAGTGATGAGGAGGGAGGGGATGATGAGGTCACTGACTCCACGTGGGTGCCTGATAGGAGAGAGGGGGAGGAGGAGGCACATCACCAACGAGGCAGGATGCCCTCCAGGGGCCAGCTTAAGGGCAGCACACTGACTACATCACACCGCAGAGCAACATATGTCTCAAGCGTATCTCTCGTGGCCAAAACATCTCCCGCTTGGGCACCACATGCTTGACCAGACATATGTTGACCTGCCATGCAGTTCGTTGGCAAGCGTACCTAAAAGACCCACACCAAAGAACAAAGAGGACCTCTCCTTGCTCCTCATCAGCTGGGATCTCCAACCCCACTATACCTTCAGTCCTCTCTGAGACCTGCACTGAGAGGAATGAAGGTGTAGAATTAGGTGTGTCACAGCCAAGTACCTGACTTGGGGGCAATCTGCTATCGGTATACCAACGTCAGATTGTACCAGGCAAATTTCCCTGCCCCAGCTGCTGCACCGCCGAAAGAAGTTCGCTCCCAGCCATCCACATGCCCAGCGGTTGAATGCTAGCTTGGCTAAATTGCTAGCACTTTAACTGCTCCCTTTTCAGTTGGTAGACTCTGCCCCCTTCCGTGAGTTTGTGGAATGTGCAGTTCCTCAGTGGCAGGTTCCCAAACGCTACTTTTTCTTACGGAAGGCGATTCCGGCTCTCTACCAGCATGTGGAAGGCAATGTCTTGGCCTCCCTGGACAGGGCGGTCAGCGGTAAGGTGCATATTACCGCTGACTCATGGTCCAGCAGGCATGGACAGGGATGTTACCTATCTTTCACCGCGCACTGGGTGAATCTTCTGGCAGCTGGGAAGGATGCAGGAAAGGGTGCAGTAATGTTGGAAGTTGTTCTGCCACCACGTCTCCAAAATACTACTAGTGGTGATTCTGCCACACCTCTCTCCTCCACCCCCTCCTCTTCTTCTTCCTCCATGGCCTCTTCCTGTGCTGATTTGACTTCGGAACCAGCTCCGTAGGTGTTCAAGGGGCTACGCAAGCACGCAGGCCAAAAGATGCCATACGGTGCTTGAGCTAGTGTGCTTGGGGGACAGGAGCTACACTGGGGCAGAGATTCTGTCAGCTCTGCAGGGGCAGGTTCAGAGGTGGTTGACGCCACGTCAGCTTAAGGCAGGTATGGTGGTTTGCGACAATGTTACCAACCTCCTCTCCGCCCTCCGACAGGGACAACGGACCCATGTGCCCTGTTTGGCTCATGTCCTTAACTTGGTGGTGCAGCAGTTCTTGGGCAGGTACCCGGGCTTACAGGATGTCCTGAGGCAGGCCAGGAAAGTCTGTGTGCATTTCCGCAGGTCATATAATGCCAGTGCTCAGCTGGCTGACTTCCAAAAGGAATTTAACCTGCCCAAGAACCACCTAACCTGTGACATGCCCACCAGGTGGAACTCAACGTTGGCCATGCTGCAGCGGCTGCACACGCAGCAGAGGGCCATCAATGAGTACCTGTGCGACTATGGCACCAGGACAGGGTCAGGGAGCTTGTTTTTTTTTCCCCACACCAGTGGGCCATGATCAGGGATGCATGCACTGTCCTGTCACCATTTGAGGAGGCCACAAGGATGGTGAGCAGTGACAGTGCATGCATCAGTGACACTGTCCCCCTTGTCCACCTGTTGGAGCACACGCTGCGTGGAATAATGGACAGGGCACTTGAGGCAGAACAGAGGCAGGAAGAGGAGGACTTCCTTAGCTCTCAAGGCCCCCTTTATCCAGACATTGTTCCTGCATGCCCGCCGATCATACAGGAAGAGGACGAGGAGGAGGAAGAGGAGGATTGTGTCAGCATGGAGGTGGAGCCTGGCACTCAGCATCAGCAGCAGTCTTTAAGGGATCATTTACAGTCCCAAGAAACCCATAGACTTGTACGTGGCTGGGAGGAAGTGGCTGCGGATCATGTCATCCTTAGTGCCCCTGAGGACTCCTCCTCGTATTCGTGGTATCAAGGAGAGGGATCAATACTGGCTGGCAACCCTCCTTGATCTACGTTACAAGGGTAAGGTTGCAGACCTTATCTTGCCATCGCAGAGGGAGCAGAGGATGAAACATCTTCAGGAGGCCTTGCAGGCAGGTCTGTGCAATGCGTTCCCAGAGACTGGGAGGTTACAAACTCCTGTTCCTGGACAACGTGTTGCTGAGGCTTCGGTCAGTCAAAGAAGGAGCGGTGGAGAAGGTGGCCGTCTGACTGATGCGTTCAGACAATTTTTTAGTCCGCAGCCCCAAGGTATGATGGGTTCCAGCAACCATCGCAACGCCAGCGTCTGTTTTATATGGTGCAGGAATACCTAGAGGCAAGATCTGACTTGGACACCTTTCCCACTGAAAATCCTCTGGGTTACTGGGTCTTGAGGATGGATCACTGGCCAGAGCTTGCACAGTATGCAATTGAGCTACTGGCCTGTCCTGCATCCAGCGTTCTTTCGGAACGCACATTCAGTGCTGCTGGAGGTTTTGTAACCGATCACAGGGTGCGCCTGTCCACCGACTCGGTCGATCGACTGACCTTCATAAAAATGAATTAGTCTTGGATCACCACCAGCTACCAAGCACCTGATGCTGATGTAACTGAATATTTTTTTTTTGAAATGTCAGATCCCTTCAAGACTGACTATGCTGATGCTGAGTGACTATCCTGTTATGCTGTGTGACTATCCTCTTCCTCCTCAATGATCATGCTGATAGCTTGTAAGAATATTTTTGGTTCTGGGCGCCGCCACCAGTGGCTAAGGCCCAATTTGTGAGGGGTTGCAGTGTTGTGGCACCAGCACCAGTGCCTAAGGCCCAATTTTTCAGCCCCTGTTTAGCAGGGGCGTGTAATTACAATTTTTGATGCAATATTTTACAGGAGGGCTCATTCCTGCGCTCCAACTGGAGTATCTGTGAGGGGTTGCAGTGTTGTGGCACCAGTGCCTAAGGCCCAATTTTTCTGTCCCTGTTCAACAGGGACATGTAATTACAATTCTTGATCTAATATCTCACAGCAGGGCCTGTTTCTGCACCCACCAAGAGTAACTGTGAGGACTTACAGTGTTGTGGCACCAGCACCACCACCACCAAAGGCCCAATTTTTCTGCCCCTGTTCAACAGGTGCATGTAATTACAATTCTTGATCTAATATTTCACAGCAGGACCCACTCCAGCTCCCACCAAGAGTAACTGTGAGGACTTACAGTGTTGTGGCAACACCACCACAACCACCACCAAAGGCCCAATTTTTATGCCCCTGTTCAACAGGTGCATGTAATTACAATTCTTGATCTAATATTTCACAGCAGGGCCTGTTTCTGCGCCCACCAAGAGTAACTGTGAGGACTTACAGTGTTGTGGCACCAGCACCACCACCACCAAAGGCCCAATTTTTCTGACCCTGTTCAACAGGGGCATGTAATTACAATTCTTGATTTAATATTTCACAGCAGAGCCCGTTCCTGCGCCCCACCAAGAGTAACTGTGAGGGCTTACAGTGTTGTGGCAACACCAACACCTAAGGCCCCAATTTCTGCAGAGTATATAGGGCAGGCCCCTACTTTCAAGCATCCAACTTACAAACGACTCCTACTTGCAAACAGAAGGGGACAACAGGAAGTGAGATGAAATCTACCCCTAGGAAGGGAAATTCTCTCCTGTAAGAGTTAATATGGGAAAAACGTGTCTCCTCTCCACTGATGCTTTATCACCAATCCTTGTTGTGCTAAAAACCCCAAATTGTCAAAAAACATTTGTCTTTGGGACAGAAAGTGAGGTAAAATCTTCTGCAGAGGTGCACAGACAGCAAAACAAATGTCACAGGGGTGATAACTCTTCCCTATGTTTTCCAAAAAGCTTAAAAATAGATTTTTTGTCTGGAGCTACACTTTAAAAATGTACCAGTTCAAAATTACAAACAGATTCTACTTAACAACAAACCTACAGTCCCTGTCTTGTTTGCACCGTCTGTATACTGCTGTTCAGAGGGCCTGGGGCCCCACGCCTTTCCTTTTTTTAATTTGGGTGCGGGGTTCCCCTTAATATCCATACAAGACCCAAAGGGCCTGGTAATGGACTGGGGGGGGTTACCCATGCCATTTGTCTCACTGATTTTCATCCATATTACCTGGACCGGACATTACATTAGAGCCGTAAGCAGTTTTAAATGACTTTTATTCCTTTGAAAATGTAATTTTGTGCAGGGACTGTTCTAAGCACGGGAAACACGCGCCATTTTACAGGCATACTATAGACACCCCCCAGGTACAATATTTAAAGGAATATTTCACTTTTTTTTTCACTTTAAGCATCATTAAAATCACTGCTCCCGAAAAAAACGGCCGTTTTTAAAACTTTTTTTGCATTGATACATGTCCCCTGGGGCAGGACCCGGGTCCCCAAACCCTTTTTAGGACAATACCATGCAAATTAGCCTTTAAAATTAGCACTTTTGATTTTGAACGTTCGAGTCTCATAAAGGGTGTAAGGAAAAAAAAAACACTGCGCTAACACTATGAACAAAAAAGGGGGGGCAGCTACATACAATGTGACAAGAACAATACATATATGGTGAAAACAATGTAGTGCATAATAAATATGTGTGAGATCAAAGTACAAAGAATAATCCTCAATAGTGCTTCAATCGAACGAAATATTGGTAAATAATCAACCAAACCCTGTGATAAACTTAAAGTCTATATATATATATATATATATATATATATATATTTTCCAAACCCTGTGATAAACTTAAAGTCTATATATATATATATATATATATATATATATATATATATATATATATATATATATGTGAAGAGTGGAAAGTCCCACTAAGTGTTGTGGATGTGATCCAGAAGGAGATGGTATTCAAGCAGTTGACAGAAGGTTGAATCCGCAAAGAAAGAAACTCATCAACCAGATAAGGAAACCATAGGTAGTGTGTGGAAAACTCTTACCGGATCATGTGGATTCCCTTGTCAGCGACAGGGAATCAGATGAGCAGTGTGCCACTCTGGGCATGAAGGAAGATGTCCCGACACTCTAAACCATCCAGACTGAACTCCGCATGGGTCTCCGGGGGCCGCCAGGTAGGTCCCCGCAATGGAACAACCAGAGTACGGATCAGCAAGGCAACGACATCTCCAGTAGAGCTGGAGTGGACACTTAGTCTCATTCCGATGTTATGTGGAAAGAAAAAATATGCCTCCACATAGTGCAGATAAAAATGGAGTATTTTTATTTCAAAAAAACCTTATACAATAAAAACGTGATCACAATAAAAAGGAAAGGTGGGCAACATGGAGGATGGATAAATAGGCCCAATGTGAAAATGCCAGGAAACACTGTGACCAATGAATCCCCTGCGAATATTGAAAAAGTGTTCCCCTATTTGTACTTTAAGTGCCCTTGTGGCCCTCCCCACTATTGGAAGCCACATGGGCACCTAAAAAGGTAAAACACCCCTATTGTTCCACATGTGATAAAGTCTGTAATATTATAAACCTTAGAGGTGACATAAGAAGAAAAGGTGGAAGTCTTGATGGTTTTCGAAGTGCTACATACTGTGCACCTCCTACATGGAAAGAAACCTTTCAGATTCCCAAACATGCTGATTTTTTGGGGTGGGTTTATTGCACTGGGTGCCAAAAGGTCTTTAAGGGTTTGATTTTTCCTATACAGAACCTTTGGCTTGTCCGGGAATGTGGGCCCCGATATTTTGTCACACTTCAGGACCTGCCAATGTTTCCTAAATATTTTATTGACCCACCAATAATGAGACGAAAAAGTGGTTATGAAGAACCACTCAAAACCACTGCCAACACTCTTTTCAGCCCTTTTCTTGGGGGCCAGTAAGTTAGAGCTATTCAGTAGAGAAACTTCTTGTAATTCCTTATCTAGGATCGGGTCATACCCTTTTTCCACAAAGCGGCCCTTCAGCATATTGGCCTGGTCTTCAAAATCCTCCAGGCAGGAACAGTTTCATCTAATGCGCTGAAATTGGCCCTTGGGGCTGGCCTTAAGCCAATTTGGGTGAAGACAGCTACCCGTTGGGATATATCGATTTCTGTCTGTGTGTTTAAAAAAAGGTTTAGTTAATAATAGACCTTGTTCTTTAAAAATCACCAAGTCCAAAAAATTAACTTATACTCTACTACATTCATAGGTAAATTTAACCCCTCATTGGTTGTCATTGAGACTGACCATAAATGTGCATGACGATTCCTCATCCCCCTTCCATAAAAAGAAGGCATCGTCTATGTAATGACGCCAAAAAGGAGGCAGGGCTCATTTCTGGAAAAAAAGTTGGCATTATCCCAAAGGGCCATGAAGAGGCCAGCAAGGTTCGGGGCAAACTTAGCCCCTATTGCCACTCTGGTGCTCTGTAAATAGTAGTCTCCACTATAAAAGAAATAATTGTGCTCCATGGCAAATTGTAGCAATTTCAAAATAAATTCTAAAGTGGAAGCTTGGAGAGAAGGTTCCTTCATCAGAAAAAAATCTTGCTGCTTGATATCTTAGCTCATGAGGTATAATGGTGTATAGTGAGGAGTCATCTGCTGTTACCAATAAGACGTCTTCCTCCACACTCCATGGTGAAATTTCATTAATTATTTGCATAGAGTCCTTTAAAAAGGCTGGAGTTTTGGTGACTAAAGGCTGAAGGAATTGATCTATGAATTTCCCTACTCGTGAGGTGAGGGAGTCTATGCCATTTACTATGGGGCGACCTGGTGGGTAAACAGGGTTTTTGTGTACTTTAGGGATATAATAAATAATGGGGATTCGGGGAGCTAATGTTATTAAAAATTCCAACTCCTTCTTATTAATAATCCCTTTCCTATGCCCCTCTTGAATTAAAATATTAAGTGATCTCTTATAAACATTAGTGGGATCCTTTTTAGAACAGTATATGTATCTCTATCAGATAGTAAGTGTTCCATCTCATCCAAATAATCTTGTTTTTTTAGTAACACAACCCCCCCCCCTTTATCTACTGGGAATATAATTAAGTTTTTTTCTTTCGCATAATGATGCTATCCCTTCATTAATATCCTTCTGATGTTCCCTTTTAAATAGTATCTGTTGTAGATCACATAGTACCAATTCTTTAAACACTGTTATACTGGGAGCAGGTTTACCAGGTGGGTTGAACAGTGATGCGTTCCTCAAACCTGTCCCCCTGGTATTGCCTCCCGTATGTAGATTGCCTTTCCTAGTGATAGGATTAGATAGAAAGTGTCGCTTGATGCTCAACATCCTAGCATATTTTTGGACGTCTATGAACATTTGGAATTTATTCAAAGATTTTTTTGGAGCATATTTCAAACCCTGATTTAATGTAATTTTTTCAGATTCAGTTAATTCCTCACCGCTTGAATTAAAGATTCCCTGACATGTCACCTCTTTCTTTTTTTGGAGGTGGCTCCGCTTCCCTCCCCTGCATCCTCTCTTAGTCTTCCTTTTTTTTCCTAAAAAATTATCTGTTTTATTCCTCAAGGGGGCTGCTACTGGTGGTCCCTCCTCGGGACACATGAAATTGTCCCTAGAGGGTCCATACCCCAAATTGGAATGTTCTCCTTCCTCCTCATTCAAATTACCATATTCCTGTAATGGTCCAAATCTATTTCCCATAGGTATATCATATCTCCAAGGATCCCTAGGGGAGTTCAGGGGACCCTCATAGAATCCACCTTCTGAGGATCTCCTTTGAGAAGGATCCTCATACCTCCCATAATGATCCATGTAGGGTTGCCTTCCTTGAAGATATGGATATGGATTAGCATAATAGCTATTATAAGAGATGACAAAACATGAGATTGTCTATTTCCCCTATTGGATCCTGTATGTGGGGGCCTTCCTTGGTTTCTAAACCCATTGTTAAAGGGCTGTTGGTAATAATTATTTCTAGATACATTAGTTTGCGGTTTGTTTGTACCATTTCTTCCTTTCTTTCTATGTTGTTGCGGTGTACGATTCCACCCTGTTCTCTGGGATCCCAGATACCTGCTGCTAGGGGTCCGGGATCCAGGCTCAGATCTGATGTTCTCAGAGGGAGGGTGTGGTTGTGTGCTGACAAAATTTTCCACACTATCCATATTAGAAACTTCAGATGATTGTATAAAACTTTCTTTGTGAATCTCCTGCCACTTAAAAACATTGTGAGACTTGTAGTCCTCCACATCTCTTAAGTATTTTTTCCGTTTTTTTATCTTTTGCTCCTCTTCCTCTTCTATCATAATTTTCTTTAATTCCTTAGTGTATACCTGGTACAGACCCTCCTTACTCATAGGGACAAGTTTTTCCTTAATTTCATTTATTTCTTGCTGCAATTTAGCAACCTTGGATCTTTTTTTGGAAACCAAGAATTCAAGGAAAGCCAAACCTACACCATTGAAATATAAAACCCATCATTGAGTTCTTTGTCACTTCTGTACGGATACACCTGCCACCTTAGGCTTCTGGGAATCATCTTTTCCTGGAGAAATCTTTCCAAGAACACGATGTCCCAGGATGTGTCTAATTCGGATACTAAGACATTTTTTAATCTCATCTCAAATTTTTTGGGTTTGGTTTTCATTTGCATATTTGATGTATGCCTCTTTTCTTGCACATACCTTCTGTACATATGTGCATAAGCATAACATCTGTTCAATACCAGCTCTTCCTTGTTTTCTCCTTCCCATATGCATACCTTACGAAAGCTCTTTTTTAGTGTGCACTCTCTTATGCATATATATATTTTTTTTTCATATGTTGCTGATATATATTTTGTATTTTATATACTTGGTTTTTTATTTATATTTTATAATTTTTTTATCCAACCTTGATAATTACAGGACATAGGTGAATTCAATGGATCATTGTGGATCCTTGGTAATCCCTATTTTGGGGTGTTTCTATATCATGATAAAAAAGTGGACCCCCTTTTTTATAATATTTCCACTTTTAGCATTTTTTTTTATATATTCGTAGGGGTTGAGCAAATACATTCTTATAGGTATATGTACAGAGTTACCCTTATGTGCATGTGCTAATTAATTCAATTGTATAATAAATAAAGGTGGGGCTATGTTTTTGACATGTCCTTTTTATTGTATGTGTAGCGCTGGTAGATTTTTCAATCTACCGCTTATAGGTAAATTTAGTGGGTCATCTGTTCTGTACATAGTTTATATTCAATATAATGTTAGATTAGCCTCTGTTCCAGCTTGGCTGTGTTGCGTGCAGTTCCACATTGTGCCTGTGGGTGTCGTTGTCATCATAGGTCAGTGTTGGAAAGCAATACGCTGAAGTGTATGGGTGCTCTTCTGTCCTGGAGATAACTCGGCGGAGGTGGTCCTCCGAGTTGCATTCTGGTAGAGATTATTTATGGGACAGATGCCATGTTTCGGGGAGTCTTTTTGCCTTGTGGCCCTCCTGGCCTAGAGGTATGTGTCAGTGAGTTCTACCTCGTAGCTCTCCGGCCTGGAGGGTTGCGTTGCTGCAGCCGTGCGTTGAGAGACTCGGAGATAGATTCTATGTCAGATCTCTCCGGTGATGATGATTTGTTTGAGACTATGTCACAGGAACTATTGTGGGCCCAGGGTGAAGATGTTGCTTCTGCCCTTACTTTCTCAGAATGGACAGCCCTGGATTCTGGGAAGACAACGCCTTGTGTGGAGCCGCACAGTACTACTAAAGAAACATTGTCTAAAGTTGCTAGTTTGCTTGAGTTTGAGCCGACACCCGTCGGATCTATGGTGCGTAAATCACCGAATTCTTGTGTACCTCCTGGTTTGGGGAAAAATGGAACTTTGCCTAGACTTGCCGTTTACAGAGAGTGCTCACTAAACGAGTTGCCACAGAATATGGTCTGGAATTTCCCTACGTTACTCAGGAAATTATGTAGGAAATTGAGACCAACCAGGAACAATGGTACCGTGAAGCTGTTTGGGACTATTTGTCAGTGCCAAAACCTTTCCGGAAAGCTGGATATTCTGTTACAATGGATGAACGTTTCAATGGATGTTTGCTGCATTGGAACTATGGTCGGCACATCTATGCTGACAAGGTGGTCATTTGCAGACCGGGAAGAAACTGACATTGCCAGATCCCCGGTTTTATTGCTGATTATGCAAAGGGACTGTTGTCTTCTATTTCCTTTTGGAAAAAAAAAGAACTTTGGAGTATATAGCCAGATAGTGTCATGTTTAGAGATCTCCGTGGTCAAGAGATTATATTCATCTCAGCGCTTTCAAATCCAAAGCCTTTTGCTAGCTGGATTTCCTTTATCGAAAAATATAATTTACCCAGAGATAGGGATGGACTATTCAAGTTATTTTAGTTCATATCCATTAAAAGGAAAATATGTGGGAAGAGAGTGTCATTCTTTTGTTGGAATGAGGCTTTGCTCTTAAATTGTTTAGTGATGATACTGTACATTTTTGTGTGTGTCTAATTTTGTTTCTTTCAGGAACAATCAGATCTCCTATCAAGCTGTTAGGCTTTTCAGCTAGGTAGATAGTGGGATTTTGTGACATGTCTGATGTGAATTATTATTGTTATTGTATAAATGTTGAAACTGTAATATTTCTATACTGTCTTTTCTTCTTTCTCATCCAAGTTCTAAGTTCAAATACCTACTCTCAGGCTTGAGAGTTATATTTTGACAGACGTTGAGGACAACGTCTATTGTAGTGGGGGGAGTATGTAGCGCTGGTAGATTTTTCAATCTACCGCTTATGGTAAATTTAGTGGGTCATCTGTTCTGTACATAGTTTAGATTCAATATAATGTTAGATTAGCCTCTGTTCCAGCTTGGCTGTGTTGCGCGCAGTTTCACATTGTGCCTGTGGGTGTCATTGTCATCATAGGTCAGTGTTGGAAAGCAACAAGCTGAAGTATATGGGTGCTCTTCTGTCCCGGAGATAACTCAGCGGAGGTGGTCCTCCGAGTTGCATTCTGGGAGAGGGTATTTATGGAACAGACGCCATGTTTCGGGGAGTCTTTTTGCCTCGTGGCCCTCCTGGCCTAGAGGTATGTGTCAGTGAGTTCTATCTCGTAGCCCTCCGGCCTGGAGGGTTGCGTTGCTGCAGCCGTGCGGGTAGACCCAGAAGCCTGTCTGGGGCCTGCTATAGCTGGGATAGTCCTGTGCTGTCTGTCCTGCGGGAAGAAGCCAGACAATCGGGAAGATCCAGGGGAGGACCCATCTTGGAAGAGACCATGCAAGGCTGGTCTTAAGAAGAGCCTGGTGACTCGATTGGAGGACATATCCTAAACTACACTACTGCACAAGTACTGCGGGGTCGGCTTAAAGGTTCTGGTACTGTGTTTGCTGTTTATCGAAAACTACTACATCCTGTGGCAGAGGATCGTATGAGTTTGTTTCATTCAAGTCTGTGGCAGAGAGAGACCTATCTGGGCGGGCAAAGATTTAATCCTAAGCTGAAGATACATCCATCCTAAAGATTTAAATTCCTTGATGGTACGCCAAGAAAATGTATTTGAACTTCCAAGCAACTCTTCTTCTACCTCTTTCCTGCTACTTCTTCCAGTTATCTCCCATTAAAGCATTGGAAAAGTCCTCAAGTGACTGTTGCCTACATTGTCTGATAGTAAGCTCAACGGGGACCCTAGACATGGTACTGGTGAAACCACAGGTAAAAAGGTGACGGAAACAGCCCGCTTTAAACCAGCAGCTCCACCATGAGTTATTGCTACATATGTTTTTAATACATGAAATGTATGCAATGTTTTTTTAGGTACATGCGATGGTTTAATATACCCTTTTGGTTTTTATTATGCTGTATGAATATATATCTAATTTTTAAAGTAATTGGTATTAATATGTGCAGTGTATATTTTTATGACACCTCAGGAAGTAGCGAATAATGGTGGTTCTGGTGTCTCTCCTGTCTGTGTATGTATAAATAGCGTGGTGTGTGACGTCCAGACGCAGCCTCCTTTCCCAGTCAAAGCCTTGTATGGAGAAACGCATCAGCGGGAGCTACAGGTCTTGGTGTCGCCGCGCACCGGCTGGCCACTGAATGCCGTTTGGATGTCAGTGCCTACGATTTTTAAAGAATAAATACCCTTTAAATCTGAGTACTGCACCATGAAGCCTCTTCTTTTCGATTCATAAATACATCCCGTGGAGGAATCTATTTTACTAGAAGGCTCTGAGAGGAGTATTTCAACAGAGAAAAGCCGCTACAGGAGGAAAAGTCAGTGGATACAACGCCTTTGGCCAAGTGATCCTTCCGTGTGTGCCTATCTGATTTCTATAATTTAAGATTCATCACATCTGGTAAGCGGCGCTATTTTTACTTACTTTGTTTGATGAACAGAAAAATCGTTTGTTCTTCTGAGAAGTTCGTCTTGATTGTTCACATTGGGTCAAACACTTTTTGAACTACACATTTTTATTAATTTAGTAAGAATAGTGTAAGTAAGGAGGGGCTGGCCGAAGTAACACACATTATTTATGCATTCAGCTCTCATGGAAGTGGAGAGGGTTACCTGTCCAAAACATTTACCCATCCCCCCCTTTCCCACCATAACATTTTTAGAATGAGTCACGAGAGGGGGTGAGGAATCTGATAAGTTGACCTTATACTTTTGTCTTTAAATACTCATTTCAATAAATGTTATACTTATGTATGTTTGTGTCTAATCTGCTTGTAATGTAATGTGCAAAAGTACTAATTTTTTTTTTCTTGTTTGACTTCACAGTTTTCTTCAAACCCACAGCAATGGCAGACTGTGGCTTCCCAATTCCACCATCAGTGGGATTTTCTCAACTGTGGTGGTGCTATTGATGGGAAGCATGTGTGGCTTGTCCTACCACCCAACTCGGGCTCTTATATTTTAATTTACAAGGCCTTTTGTAGTATAGTGATGTTATTAGTGGTGTCGGCCAATTATGACGTTGGGAAGAACGGTTGAAACTCGGACGGAGGAGTGATAGCCCAGACAGAATTCTACCATCGGCTACGAAATGGCACCTTGCGTTTGCCACCTACTGAGGAGAATGTGGAGGGCCTCAACTCGTGTTTGTTGCAGATGAGACCTTTGGCGGGAGATGGACGGACGGGAAGGCGGAGGGCCTCCTTACCCTAGGAGGCAGATGAGTCCTGCCTGGGATGACACCTCACTCTGGGGCCATTACTTCTCCTCCCAAACAGGAAGTGGGTGCTAAGACTCCCTGGCCAATCAGGTCTCAGGAGCTGCTTCTTGATGGCCTGGAGGAGAATCAGGAAGACAATAGCGAATATTCATTTGCTATTGTCACACAAGTGGGTGGGCTCTGGGCACAGTGTTCTGCACCCTGAGCCCATCCTTTTTAGAAGCCAATTAGAGCCTCAGGCTCTAATCACATGCTTAAAAAAAAAAAACATTGGAATCCATGCGTCCCGTGCCCTGTATGTAGATTAGGGGCCGGGCGCATGGATTAGGGGCGCCTGCGACTGCCAGTGACACTGTATGTACATTAGTTCTAAACAATGTTATTAGGGTATTTCCTGTGTCAGTAATTTTTTTTTCATTGCTGTAAAACTGAAAATTTGAGCGCTAGATATTGCTTGGTCTCATGCAGTATTTTCCTTTTTTTTTTTTAAATCAGATTATTTTTAATTGAAAAACATAGACAAAAAACAAAACTTTCTTCATTTTACAGACACAAAACAGATCCCTTATTTGTTGGGACACATAAGAATCAATGTTAGCTGACCATGCAGTCTAGTACATTCTTTGCTTGTACAATAATAACTGTAACAACATTTTCAGAAATAAAGATATGATTGTTTAATAAGCAGAGACCTTCAAAATGTGGCATTTATTTTTACAAAATGTGGCACTAAAAATGTGGCAATATGGCACTTATTTTGGCCAAATGTGGCATTTATTTTGGCCAAATGGGGCATTTCTTTTTCAACTTTCCACCCCCCTTCCCATCGTAAAAGGGATATTATATCGTGCAACTTGAATCATATTAACTACTTTACTACTATTTATAGGTATTTACAACAATTTTAGTTTTAATTTTTGTATAATTTTACGTGAGCAACTATGCTCTCCATAGAAAAATTGAGGCGACGGTCGCTGAGGATGTACTTTAATTTTGAAAAAGTCCTCTCTACGTCGGCTAATGTTCCATGCGCGTATTTCATTGCCAGCACGTCTGCAGCGTCCCAATCTTCTTTCAGCGGGGATTCCTTTCCTTCGAGGTTCGCAGCCACGCTCCTGACTTCCTCCCAACCACAATCCCTAGTCAGGACGGCCTGTACTTTGGCCTTAATCCTCTTACTCAGGCACTTACTCAGGGCTTCCTGGACAGTTTGGACGATGGTTGAAGCATTGTTTTTTTTCAACTGAGCCATAAGATGACCTTTTTGGGCATAGTCAGGATCCAATTTTCCCACAACGACGTTGGCGATGTATCGTCCGAGTAAGTCCTTTGCTTCGTCTACGCTGAGCCAGATCCTCGAGTCACCAATGTCCTTTCGAATTTCCTCCAAGTTCTAAGAAAGAAAAATATATGCACGTATACAGTCGGCACCATTTAAAACATGAACATTTGTTTTTTTTCATACCTACACGTAAACATGTTTGTAAATTTTTACTTGTTGATCTTAACTTTTGCAGAAGGTATTGTTGCTCAACCAAAAGAACCTTGATACGTGATTTGAACATAAACTATCATTGAACGTTGCTTACCTTTTCACACAATTGAGGTACCATTCGTCTTAGGGTGCTCAGGTTTGGCAATTTGACGCTACAGTACTTGTCAAAAATGACGCGCAGGAGACCCTTCTCCAGGTTGTGTAACGGAATTCCTTTTTTAAGGAAAGCCATGGTGACGTCTCTGGAAAATTCCTGGACCTCGGGCCGAATTTCCCATGACACCACATCTCTAAGGAACTGCTGCTGCTTCCGATCAGTACTTGGAGCTTTGTCCCTTTCCAGGTGCTGCTCGCTTTTCTTGTGCATGTCGAATTGCCACTTCTTCTTAAACTCATACTGTAAATTAAATACAAGAAAAAGTTTTATATTCAGTACTGGTAAAAATTCTCCAGTAAAAGTACGTTTCCTACACAGGCCAGAATAGATCAGTTTCGGAACGGGGACTAAGGTGAGGACAGAAAACAGTTTTCAACTATAGAAAATTTTGACACTTGAGGAGCATTTCAAGGCTACTTGCGGTACAAGGCTGTTAGGTACCATAAAATGAACGTTAGTGGCCATAACTTCCAAATATACAGTGCTTGTGGAAGTAATAGAAAAAGATGACATTCTCTCGAAAAATGGAAAAAGTGAGAGAAATGAGAATGATATAGGTATAAGAAGAGCGATTTTGTGCACAACTTGCAGAATATCTTCCCACCTTCCACGACGAAATTGCTGTCACCATTAATCCACTTCTTGAAAAGGGTTATGTTTGAACTAGCAACTTTAGGCATATTGAATCCCATAATAAGTTTATCTTAAGGCAGACAGAACAATGTGAGGTCATTACCATTTAACAATGAGACAGGCATAATCCACATTCCCTCCCAATACACAAACAATAGGGAAGTCTGCCAATGACAGTCTGTATGTCTCTCTCACAGACAAGCACATGGAATACACTGTGTAAGGTGGTATTAAATCTTCATATTTCTATATGAAGACATTGCTGACAAATATTACTGTCCCACTTGAGGAATATTAGAATATTTTTTTTTTTCTTGGCCCAAATAAGGCAAAATATGGCACAAAATGTGGCATATTCCCGAAAATCGTCAAAATATGGCATTTCACCGAAAAATGGTCAAAATGTGGCATTTTAGTATGGCGCCTTGGCAATGTGGCATTTGAAGGTCTCTGATAATAAGGCAACTGTGGTTGTAATTCTTTGGTCTTATTACGTGTCATGTGTGTCCTCTTTATATCATTCTTTCCCCTTCTGCTCCCGGCCCTACCAGGGCCACCGAGCAGAGCGGGGTACCACTAACCCCTAACCAGCGGGGAGCAGTGTACAGCTTTTACAAACATTAACCGTTGGGTAAAACAAACATAACCATTTAAACTTCTGCAGGACCTGGTAGTTTCATATTAGCTCCCTTCTGGATTAACCATGTAAATGAAGCGGTATTGTCTCCCCTTCTCTCATCCCTAGCAAATTCCTCTTAGTACTAAGTTCTAAGGTGGTATAATTGCTGGTGTTGTTCTGCCCCCTAGGATTCTATTGTGGACCAGGCATAGTGGAGCTAGTCCAGGGGTGTCCAGCCAGGGATCCCACATAGCCTCAAATTTTCTCTGACTACCTCGGTGTTTGTATGTAAGTTGTTCTCTGATAAGAGAGTCATTTATGGATGTAATCCATTCTGTTTGTGTGGGGGCCGTCGTAGATAGCCATTTTCTAGCGATAAGTTTCCTAGCCAGGAATAGTACTCTAAGAATGGCGGTGTATGTGTGAGGTGTGTATTGTTCTTCATCTAACCAGCCCAATAGACAAAGTTTAGGTTCTGTTGTGAGTTTGAGATTCCATATGCTATTGATAGTGTTTATCACTGCTGCCCAATACCTTTGCAGTTTCCGGCATTTCCACAGCATATGGATAAGTGTGCCACTATCAACAAGGCAGCGGGGACATAGAGGATCATCCCTTCTGTGCCATTTGTGTAATTTCTCAGGTGTGCGGTATGTGCGGTGAATAATGAATAATTGGGTAAGTTTTTGAGAGGAGGATAGTGACACTTTAAGTACATTGTCTAGTATGGTGTTCCATTCCTCGTCTGAAATACGCCCTATGTCATCTCCCCATCCAGCTCTACAGTTCAAAGTCATCACTTTAGATATACGACAGAGAAGAGAACTATATATAGAGGAAATTTGTCCTTTCCGGGATGACGACATAATTAGTTGTGTAAGCACCATGGGCCTGGATAGTTCCCAAGTGGAAGTCCTAGCCTGTGCTGCTATAGTGTGCCTAAGTCGTAGGTACTGGAAGAATGAGGTGTTTGGTAAGTTAAATTCTGCGCGAAGTGATTGGAAGTGTCGGAGTATGTCCCCACAATATAATTGTGGAATGTAGTTTACTCCGCTCCTTGACCAATTAGAGAAGTTTTGTAGTTTGTTTAGTTCTGAGTAGTTTGTTCCAGATACGTGACCAATTTGTGTAGCCGGTGTATTGCAGGTGTTGTTTGGTTTTGTTCCATATTTTATCTATGAGCAGTAATGTGGGGTATTGGGTCAGTGCTCCCAGTTCACCTCCCTCTATGCATTCCACAAGTCCATCACCAGACATCTGGGTGCACATGATGTTCTGATTGGGGTCATAGCGCTCAGGATAAAGCCAGCCCGTTAAGTATTGCAGCTGAGCCACCAGAAAGTAAAAAATGGATTTGGTACCGCCAGGCCACCTGAGTCCTTTGCTTCCTGTAAGGTTTTCAATTTAAAGCAGGATTCCGTCCCTGAAAAAAAAAATTTTAAAGTCAGCAGCTACAAACACTGTAGCTGCTGACTTTAAATAAGTACCTGCCTGTCCTGGGTGCCCGCGATGTGGGCCACCCGAAGCTGACCCGTCCTTCGGCTCTCGTGTCCCAGCACCGCCATCCTAAGTAAGGGAAACAGGCAGTGGAGCCTTGCAGCTTCACTGCCAGTTTCCTGCTACGCACGCGCGAGCGGCTCGGCGCTTTGTGCATGGGACGCGATGTGTTGTGAGACACACACAGTTCCCATAACAAACCGCGCCCCATTCCCCAGAAGACAACGAGGGGAGCAGAAGACTGAAGATCACCGCGGTGTAGGAAGAGGCAGATTAGGAAGACTGCCTAGCAACGTCCATTTCACGTAAGTAAAAACATTTTTTTTTCTTTTCCTCCATTTTTTTAGGTATTTTTTGTGCATTTTTTTTTTTCAGGGTGGACCTCCACTTTAATTCTTGGAACCCGTTTCCTCCATATCAATGTACGATAGATGGTGTTACACCTCTTAAATACATGGATAGGGATCCAGATAGGGGCATTGTGGAGTGCATATAATATCTGTGGGTTCCAGATCATCTTTATCAAGTTTCATTGGCTAACTACGTGGCAACCTAATCCACATAGTACTTTTTTCCTGAAATTGTTTAAGCAGTGGGTTTATATTAAGCTTAATATATTGGTCTAGGTTAGGGTGTATAACTATACTTAGATATTTGAACTTGTCCACTATTTTGATCTGTTCAGCAATCTGAGGCAGGGGCCTCTCCATTGGGTCTAAGGGTAGTATTGTGGATTTGTCCCAATTTATTTTGAACCCGGAGAAGGTTCCAAATGTATGTATTAGTTCCATAAGTTTTACCAGGGATGTAGAAGTGTCACCTAAAAATAGAAGTGCATCGTCAGCATAAAGTGCCAGTTTGTCTTCCATTTCACCCGTTTAAAATCCTATTATTTCTGGGTTCCCCCTCATGGCAGCTGCCAGGGGCTCTATGGCTAGGGCAAAAAGTAATGGAGAAAGGGGGCAGCCTTGCCTAGTTCCCCTGTGTAAGTCAAAGGAAGGTGATAAGGTGTTATTTATCCTAAGCTTTTGGCGCTTCGTACGATAATTTGATCCAAGAAATTATATTATCTCCCTGGTTAAGCTTTTCTAGTATTCTCCATAAGTATTCCCATTCAACGCTATCGAACGCCTTAGCGGCATCTAGCAAAAGGATAGCTCTTTGTCCCTGGTTAACAGTGGGAATTTGCATATTGAGATAGAGGCGGCGGAGATTGTTTGCCGTGGATCTGTTCGGTATGAAGCCGGACTGGTCCGGATGTACTAACTTAGACACCACCTTTGAGAGTCTCATGGCAATGACTTTAGTAAGGAGTTTTAGATCCGTATTTACCAGTGAGATGGGTCTATAGGATTTGGGTTTATCAGGTTCTTTCATAGATCTCAGCAAGGAATCTGAGTTAAACGCCTCTGTTAGTGTATGGAGCAGCTCCGGTAGGAGTATTCCTCCAAATTTTTTGTATAGTTCAAGTGGCAATCCATCATTACCCGGGGCCTTTGAGTTTGGGAACGTTGCTAGTGCGAGTTGCAGTTCCTCAAGAGTGAGAGGAGCATTTAAAAGTTTCCTATCTGTTTCCAGAGGCTGGGGTAGGGTGAGAGAGTCCAGGAATTGTGTCAATTCATCTGCAGGGTAAGACACCTTAGAGGAGTATAAGTCCTGGTAGAAGGAGCAACTCCTTCGGTATGGATGGTGTATCAGTGACAGTTAGTGTTGATGATGCTGTAATACTATGTATCACTTGAGGTGGTTGTTGTGACCTGGCTATCATGGCCAGCATGTGGCCAGTTTTTTCTCCCTCTTCAAAATATGTTTGCGAGGTGAAAAATCCTGTTGTCAGCTTGCTGTAGATGTATAGTGCGGTGGAGTTTCTGTGCGTCTGTCCATTGCCTCCCATGTTCAGGCATGGGAGTTTGCAGAAACAATTCCTCCGCTTTCTCCACCGCCTGACTGGCATCCTTTGCCCACTGTCTGCTCCTAGTTTTAATTGCATTAATTTCTTTTATGCACATCCCTCTGACGAATGCTGTAAGAGTATCCCATACCACCCCCAGCTGAAGGTTTTTTAGTTTCCAGAAAATATTTGATATGCATCTGCATATTATCTGTGTCAGTGAATAGCTGTAGCCAAAAAGGGTTCAGCTTCCAGTGTACAGGTAAATGTGTTTTATGAAAATTCAAGCTAAGCTGCACCAGAGAGTGGTCGAACAGACCCCTGGCCAGATATGTTACTACCGGGTCATATCGGTATGTTAGGTCATTCCCCAGTGCAAAATCTATACGAGATAATGCAGAGTGCGTTAGTGAGTGACAAGAGAATTGAGCCTGTAGGGGAGATTTGCATCTCCAGAGGTCTACCAGCCCAATCTCGTTCACAAACTTGGCTAGAGGAGTACGCACCCTAGGGCCCTGAGGACAGTCTGAGGACAGTATTTTTTATGCACATCAATGCAGGGGCGGATCCAGGGGGGGGGGCAACGGGGCAATTGCCCCCTCCGAGAAATGCAGGTGACTGTGAGAGCAGGGTGTGTGAGAGAGCCGCCGGGCGGCTCTGTGAGTGAAAGAGGAGCCGGGCGGCTTCGTGACTGTGAGAGCCGCTGGGCGGCTCCGTGACTGAGAGAGCCGCTGGGCGGCTCGGTGACTGAGGGAGCCGCTGGGCGGCTCGGTGACTGAGGGAGCCACTGGGCGGCTCGGTGACTGAGGGAGCCGCTGGGCGGCTCGGTGACTGAGGGAGCCGCTGGGCGGCTCCGTGACTGAGAGAGCCGCTGGGCGGCTCGGTGACTGAGGGAGCCGCTGGGCGGCTCCGTAAGTGAGGGAGCCGCCGGGCGGCTCCATAGGCGAGAGAGAGCCGCCGCTCAATGTGTTTGTGGGCGGGCTGCTGCCTGCTGGCCAATCAGGGAGCCGGCGGGCGGGGGAGCAGAGAGATGACATCATATCTCACCGCCCGGCGCCCGCCCTGCATCCCTGCAGTTCAACTTCCCCCCCCTCCATGCAGGTAGCTGTGGCAGCAGAGAGATTACATCATAGTTACATAGTTACATAGTAGGTGAGGTTGAAAAAAGACACAAGTCCATCAAGTCCAACCTATGTGTGTGATTATGTGTCATCTCTCTGCTGCCTGTCTCTGGGACACAAGAGACCACCTTAGCAGGTGGCAAGTGACAGGCGACGTGGCAAGTGACAATCCGCAACATGTGGCAGGCGACGTGGCAAGTGACAATCCGCAACGTGGCAAGTGACAATCTGCATCTGGTGACAGGCGACGTGGCAAGTGACAATCTGCATCTGGTGACAGGTGACATGGCAAGTGACAATCCGCAACATGTGGCAGGCGACGTGGCAAGTGACAATCTGCATCTGGTGACAGGTGACATGGCAAGTGACAATCCGCAACATGTGGCAGGCGACGTGGCAAGTGACATGGCAAGTGACAATCCGCAACGTGGCAGGCGACGTGGCAAGTGACAATCTGCATCTGGTGACAGGCGACGTGGCAAATGACAATCCGTAACGTGGCAGGCGACGTGGCAAGTGACATGGCAAGTGACAATCTGCACAGTGGCAGGCGACGTGGCAAATGACAATCTGCAACGTGGCAGGCGACGTGGCAAGTGACATGGCAAATGACAATCTGCAACGTGGCAGGTGACAATCTGCATCTGGTGACAATCTGCATCTGGTGACAGGCGACGTGGCAAGTGACAATCTGCATCTAGTGACAGGTGACGTGGCAAGTGACACACTCGGGGCTCCCACTGATTCTGCATTATGGTGAGTTAAACTATTTAATTTTTTATAACAATGTAATTATAGTAATAATGCGCTTCAATCATCCTGACACCATAACAACCATGGTGCCGTGATGATTGAAGCGCCAACACCAGCCATTTCCCGATAAAAGTACCCCAAAAAAATATATTTTCTGGCAGTGCCCCTCCCGAGACTAGACTATGGATCCGCCCCTGCATCAATGGAGGTGTCCATTGCACTATTAAAGTTTCCTAGGACATAAACCGTGAGCTGGGGGTGTTTGGCTAAGAATCTAGCTAAGCATTGTAGTACCATCAATGTAAAGGACGGAGGCACATATATATTAGCAATAACACAAGCTTGAGATTGCCACACACCCATCATAAAAATAAATGTGCCTTCAGAGTCTATTTGTGCATCCTGTTTAGTGAATGCCGCAGTCCTGGAAAACAGAATACTGACTCCTCTAGAGTATCTGGTATGCACAGAGTGGTACTGCAGAGGGTATTTGGACATATATAATAGATGAGTGGTGTCACTTGTAATGTGGGGCTCTTGTATACATATGATGGTGGGATCCTGTTGTGAGATAAAAGTAAATAGGGCCGTCCTCTTTGTAGGGTCATGTAATCCCCTAATATTCCATAGTTGCCAATAGTCCCGAATTTCCTGGGACATTCCCGATTCCCGGGATTTAGACCCTTTTCCCGATTTTAGTGTTTCCCGGGAAATGTCCCGGAAAATCCCTTTTTTCCCGATTTTTTTTCGCCGCACTAGAGGTCCGCGGCCGGGAGAGATAATGTCTCCGCTGGCCACCATTTTCCAGAAGGCCAGACGAGTTCCAGGCTACAATGGAAATAAAGCTGCGGCGCCACCCACCCCCCGCCCCCGGAGGGGTGCATGATCATCCCGTGCCTGCTACTAATGTTCACACTGCTGCCTAAACATCGATGCGCTCTGTGTTTGACCGAGCTCAGGCTCAGCATTGGGCAGCGGCGGGTTTCCTGTGATTGGCTGAGCAGGTCATGTGCAGGATGGACGGAGGACATGAGGGAGCTGGTCACATGTGGATGCAGGGCTGGACTGTGTCTGTGGGTAATCACGCCAGCCCTGCATGCTCCCGGAGTCCTAACTCGTGCTGTGTGTCTCTGTCTCCTGAGGTCGGTCTCTCTCATCTGCTCTGTCAGCCGCCCACCCCCCCTCCTCTCTGTCAGACCCCCCTCCTCTCAGCCTTCCATGTTCCTATATACAGGAGGACTACAAGTAGCTGGGACATGAGAGGCTGGGACTTGTAGTCCTCCTCGTAGCTGAGGCATGGGAGACGGGGACTTGTGGTTCACCTCATAGCTGGGACATGAGAGGCTGGGATTTGTAGTCCTCCTAGTAGCTGAGGCATGGGAGGCTGGGACTTGTAGTTCTCCTGGTAGCTGAGACATGAAAGGCTGGGACTTGTACTTCTCCTCGTAGCTGGGACATGAGAGGCTGGGACTTGGAGTCCTCCTAGTAGCTGAGACATGGGAGGCTGGGACTTGTAGTTCTCCTCGTAGCTGAGACATGGGAGGCTGGGACTTGTAGTTCTCCTCGTAGCTGAGACATGGGAGGCTGGGACTTGTAGTTCTCCTAGTAGCTGGGACATGGGAGGCTGGGAGTTGTACTTGTAGTCCTCCTGTATTGGGGAGCATGGCAGGCTGGGACTGGTAGTCCTCCTGTATTGTGGAACATGAAAGGCTGGGACGTATAGTCCTCCTGTATTGTCAGACCCCTCTCCTCTGTCAGACCCCCCTCCTTCATCTCTCTCTCTCCTCCCCCCTTTCTCTCACCCCCCCTCACTACTGCCTCTCTCTCTCTCACCTCCTCCTCTCACCTCCCTCTTTCCCTCCTCAGGGGGTGGGGGCCCTATGAGATGAGAAATTATTGGGACCCCGTACAGCCTAACAGCAGCCCTGTGAGTGAGTGCACCAGTTTGGATGTTTCTTGACCTACCCCCTGTCATAGAGGCTCTATGACAGGGGGTAGGTCAGTGTGGAGTGTAGGGGTCCCTCTATGACAGGGGGTAGGGCAGTGTGGAGTGTAGGGGTCCCTCTGGGACCTACCCTCTGTCATAGAGGGACCCTTACACTCCACACTGACCTACCCCCTGTCATAGAGGGACCCCCACACTCACCTACCCCCTATCATAGAGGGACCCCTACACTGCAACACTGAATACTGACGACCACGGCCATTTTTTGGCGCGGCGCACGCCGCATTTTTAATTGTCCCTATACCACACCACAAAAGTGTCCCTAAAATTTTTTTTACAATGTTGGCAGCTATGATATTCCAGGAGAGAATTGTGTCCATCTGCTTACCCATTAGGATGAGAGGGGTTTAGTGATTGGCACCCACGCCATTGGGGATCCAGTTCCTGAAAAGTGGACCATTGTGTCCATACCCAAAGGTTACCTGAGCAAGTAGGATGTAGACGGTGTTTGCCATCTGTCGTCACAGTCAATCCAATCCGGGATATAGAGATGTAGACCAGAGTTACATAGTATGGGTACCTGCAGAGATACAGCCCACCCAACCAGGGCTGAGAAACAACAAAAACATAAAAAAGAATAAAAAACAGTCTGTCAACAACAAAAGTAGGTTTAGTAGTCATAAATTTAGGCAGTCCCACCATTGAACTTCAGTATTTTCCATTTTAAATAAATGAAAACAAGTCTACTAGCACAGGAAATATTTGATTTTGTTGCCATATTCGCACAGAATGAATGCATAGGCACTTTCATAAAAAATTTGCATAGAGGGAAAGTGCATGTTCATTCGTTCTGTGCAAATGGGGGAAACAGTTTTGCTTACCTGAACCCCCCCCCCAGCGAGCAGCTCTCCCCCATACTCTGGGGGTGGACTGTCCCCCGGCATCCTCATGTTCACAGCAGGGCAATAGACCCTGCTCTGGCCTTGATGACATCAGGACTCTAGACTGCCGGAGCGCAAGGGTGCAGAAGCTGCGGGGACCAGTCTAGCTGCAGAGACAAGCGGAAGATCGGGTAAGTATATCTCCTTTTATTCTTCCCCTAGACATAAAATGAGCAATTACCCCTTGAAGTGCCTGCACAAGCCCACTGCAAGAGACAAGTTGGGCTTTAAATGTTTTTAATTGATGTAATATAGAAATGAACGCGTAGGGCCATTAGATTGTGGAATGTATCATAAGACATTCCTCTTGATACCCAGCTCCATCTAGTGGCCAAATTAGATATTTTCCATTTTAAATTCATGAAAACCATTGTACCAGCAAAGGAAATAGCCTAATATTCCTTTTTTCTTTGCCCTATTAGAACATGGTGAATGTACATGCACTTTCACTGGGTGAATTCATATGCAAGTGTTTTATAATTACATCCATCAAACATGAGGGACAAATAAGAAAGAAGGACAGAGAGATTTAGTTCCAAAAGCGGGATAGTCCTTCTGAATGATGGACAGTTGGGAGGTATGGGTGCTGACTGCTAGCAAAATTTAATTGCTGGAATCTCCCCTTACTCTGTCCTCAGGATAAAGTGACAGTGCGATCCGCAAAGTAAAAAATGCAACCACAAAATAGAAACCCAATTGCACTGCTGCTGCAAATAAGAAACACAAACACACTCTAACACAATCCTAAAATAGATTAGAATCGATTGCAGCGTTGTGCCATAAATACCGTATTTAGTGCCCCAAAACATCAAAACTCAGAGACCAAGCAATCTTCAAAAGCGTAAATAATATCAAACTTTAGATTATTGATTTCATTATGTTTTTGCACAATTATATTGCATGGAAACATGTGGGAGATTGGAGGTTATATATTATATTCATATGAACTTTATTTTTTATGCAAATAAAAAAGTTGTCACTTTATGATTGTTTTGTTTATTGATGTTTTGGAGCACTAAATAATTTATGGCACTGCAGCGCTGCAATCAACTATTATGCCCCGCACACACGATCGGAAATTCCGCTAGCAAAAGTCCGATGAGAGCTTTTGGTTGGAAATTGCGACCGTGTGCATGCTCCATCGGACTTTTGCTGGCGGAATTCCAGCCAGCAAAAGATTGAGAGCATGTTCTCTATTTTTCGGTCGGGAAAAGTTCCTATCCGAAAATGCGTTCGTCTGTATGCAATTAGGACGCGCAAAAAATCACGCATGCTCAGAATCAAGTAGGAGACGTAAGTACTCGGTCTGGTAAAACTAGCGTTCTTAATGGAGATAGCACATTCATCACGCTGTAAATTTTTGGATCTTTTAATGCGACGCATTCTTTTGTTCTTTATAATGCTAGAAGAAATAATTTGTTTTGCTCCTGATAGTCACACAGTGTTCTGACAAACTGATTTCTTTATTATTTCTAGTAATCTCCTGAATAATCTTTTTTGTTTTTAAAGCCAGATCTCCATAATTTGTTTTTTGTTTGTCAAGTTTCCACAACAACATTATTATCTTGTATTTTTAAAGCTCAAGGAGGTTGGTGTTGGTGTCCCTTGTTAATTAGACATTGTATTTTTGAAATGTACCTTCCTACTCACAAACAAACTGTCCTATTTGAAGAAAAACACATAGGCAAGCATTTTCATATCAAAAAATCTCCATTTATTCTGGCTCATAACAAAATAAAGAGGAAGGCAACGCTGGAGAAACTGCTTGAATTTGCTAAGCCTTTGTACCCCAGGGCAGACATCAACTCTTTGTAACTAAAAATTGGTAGCCTGAGAAGTCCATATAATAGGGAGCACAATCTGGTCCAGGACTCCCAGAGATCAGGAACAGCAGCAGATGACATATATGTCCCCAGGCTGTGGTACTACCACAGCCTGCGTCTTCTGTCAGACCACACTGAACCCAGGCCATCACTTTCTTGTCTTCCCTGCAGCCTTCCCTCCACGTTTCCCTGCAGCCTTCCTTGGAGGCTGTGGCTCTGGAGGTGGACTTGTGGCAGAAGGAGGAGGAGGAGAATGGGCGAGCGCACATAAGTGCATGTTATCAGTCTTTTGGCCCCTCAACCCCTTGAAGGGCCTGAAAAATAATCAGCTCACAAATGAGGCATTGGCCTTCCTCCATTTGCTGCAATTTTGCAGCTGCATAGCAGCCATAGGCCTCTTCAGCGTCGGGGGGTGTTTTCAGGGCCGCATTAGCGTCCTTAATGAGGCCCAGTGCTGCCTCCTCCACATTACTCCCCTTCCTGGCCCTTTTTGTTGTAAGGCGGAGGGGAGGCACCTGGGATTGGGTGAGGCTACTGGGCCTGGCCATCTCCTGGCTGACACTTACCCCCGCCACCTCCTGGCTGACGCTTACCCCCGCCTCCTCCTGGCTGCCACATTCCAGAACCTTGTTCTGGCTGAGGTTCCTCTGTGTATGAAAAAAGGACATAGTTTTATAGTTTTTGTTTCATCAATCACACACAATTTTCAGCTCATGACTGTTGCAATTTGAATGTTAATAAATAGAAAAGACTATCATTCTGAGCACAGCATTTTTCATTCTTGTCACAATCATTTTTGGTCAATACTGTCTATTGATATGTCAAACACTTTTTGTTAAATCATTCATTTGTTATCAATAATAACGTCTAGTTAACAACAATAATTTTCGGACAATAAATATGTTCAAAAATACTATACCTGGCTCCAGCTGGGCTCCTCAACTTCTTCCAGGATGGAAGGCCCAGGTTGGTCCTCGGAAGCCTCAGCTGGGGTTGAGGGAAGGGTGAATGGAAGTGTAGAAAGTGATTCCCTGGCTTCAATCTGGTCTTCCAGAAATTGCATCCTGTTGTAGTACCACAGACTGGGTACATACACATCCTTTGCTGCTGCTCCTGATTTCATGGAAGCCTGGACCTTATTAAGCTCCTTCCTATACATGCCTCTCAAGCTACCAATTTTCTTATCCACAAACTCGATGTCTGCGTCGGGGACCTGCGTCTTCACAAATTGCAGCAGTTTCTCCAGCGATGCCTTCCTAGCTGGTTTATTTCGAAATAAGGGGTTTTTAACCTCCCACAAATTTCTCATATCCCTGTATCTGTCTATGAACTGGCCCATTAATTCAGGGTCTTTGAATTGTTTCATATTTGCTGCAAGACAAAACACAAGACAAAAACACTAATATCAGGCTAAACTCTCCTAATCTTATCCCAATATAGACCTCAATCTCGAATCAGTATAGGCCACTAATGTCCCAAGTTAAAATGTTACCTTCATTATAACGTTCGGCGCTTCCTCCACTCACAGATCGTACATACGACACACGCGTGTTGCTTTATATACACTGCGCATGCGTGAAACTCCGCCCGCCCCTGACGTTCTTTCTAGAATATTCCCCAGCCCTTCTCTTTTGTCACAGTGGGAGAGGAACATGGCAGAGAGCAGGTGCGTAATAGCAGTAACTAAGAGTAAAGCCCGGAGCCCGAAACGTCCAGATCCCGCAGGAGATTTAAGGCCCCAAATATGGCCTTTTTAGAGATGGTGGACATCTTGAAGAGGGCCGACTATGATGGGAAGTATGGACCGTATCTAAACCTAAATGTGAGAAAGGCCAAGATCATGACTAAAGTTGTGAAGAGTCTGCACAGGAATTTTGGGGTACGACGATCCAAGGAGCAATTGAGGAAACGCTGGTCAGACCTGAAATTGAGGGAGCAGGATCAGTACAGAAGGATCAAGAAAGTGCTTCTAAAAAGTAAGTAGTTGTCATGTGTCCCTATTATTATTATTACTTGCATTCTGCTCCCATGTGCTTTTCTTTACTGTTGTACAGTTTTAACCAGTTGCCGACCGCCTCACGACGATATACGTCGGCAGAATGGCACGGGCAGGCAAAATCATGTACCTGTACGTGATCTGCCTTCCGCGGGCGGGGGGTCCAATCGGACACCCCCCCCCCGGTGCCCGAGGCAGTCGGCTTTTGGAGCCATGAGAGGTGAGAGGGAGGCCATCCATTCGTGGCCCCCTCCCCTCGCGATCGCTCCCAGCCAATGAAATCCTTCCTCTGCTGTTGTATAGTAAACAGCAGCAGAGGAAGTGATGTCATCTATCCTCGGCTCGGTATTTTCCGTTCCGGCGCCGAGGAGAGAAGACATCGCTATGTGTGCACAAACACTACACACACAGTAGAACATGCCAGGCACACATTACACCCCCCTTTACCCCCCCGATCACCCCCTAATCACCCCCCCCCCCCGTCACACTGACACCAAGCAGTTTTTTTTTTTCTGATTACTGCATTGGTGTCAGTTTGTGACAGTTATTGTTTAGGGCAGTTAGTATTAGCCCTCTTTAGGTCTAGGGTACCCCCCTAACCCCCCCTTATAAAGTTTTAACCTCTTGATCACCCCCCATCGCCAGTGTCACTAAGCGATCATTTTTCTGATCGCTGTATTAGTGTCACTGGTGACGCTAGTTAGGGAGGTAAATATATAGGTTCGCCGTCAGCGTTTTATAGCGTCAGGGACCCCCATATACTACCTAATAAAGGTTTTAACCCCTTGATTGCCCCCTAGTTAACCCTTTCACCAGTGATCACCGTATAACTGTCACGGGTGACGCTGGTTAGTTAGTTTATTTTTTATAGTGTCAGGGCACCCGCCGTTTATTACTGAATAAAGGTTTAGCCCCCTGATCACCCAGCGGTGATATAAGTTGGGTTTTAGGGCCAGATAGGGTCTGCGTAGTCCCAGGCAGCGTCAGGTTAGCGCCAGTACCGCTAACACCCACGCACGCACCGTACATCTCCCTTAGTGGTATAGTATCTGAACGGATCAATATCTGATCCGATCAGATTTATACTATCGTCCCCAGCAGCATAGGGTTCCCAAAAACGCAGTGTTATCGGGATCAGCCCAGATACCTGCTAGCACCTGCATTTTGCCCCTCCGCCCAGCCCAGCCCAGCCCACCCAAGTGCAGTATCGATCGATCACTGTCACTTACAAAACACTAAACGCATAACTGCAGCATTCGTAGAGTCAGGCCTCATCCCTGCGATCGCTAACAGTTTTTTTGGTAGAGTTTTGGTGACCTGGCAAGCACCAGCAGCCTAGTACACCCCGGTTGTAGTCAAACCAGCACTGCAGTAACACTTGGTGACGTGGCGAGTCCCATAAGTGCAGTTCAAGCTGGTGAGGTGGAAAGCACAAGTAGTGTCCCGCTGCCACCAAGAAGAAGACAAACACAGGCCCGTCGTGCCCATAATACCCTTCCTGCTGCATTCGCCAATCCTAATTGGGAACCCATCACTTCTGCAGCAACCGTAATTCCCCCATTCACATCCCCAACCAAATGCAGTCGGCTGCATGAGAGGCATTTTCTTTATGTCCTCCCGAGTACCCCTACCCAACGAACCCCCCCAAAAAAAGATGTTGTGTCTGCAGCAAGTGCGGATATAGGCGTGACACCCGCTATTATTGTCCCTCCTGTCCTGACAATCCTGGTCTTTGCATTGGTAAATGTTTTGAACGCTACCATACACTAGTTGAGTATTAGCGTACAGCATTGCACAGACTAGGCACACTAACACAGGGTCTCCCAAGATCCCGTCGCATTTTGAGAGACCCGAACCTGGAACCAGTTACAGTTACAAAAGTTACAGTTACAAAAAAAAGTGTAAAAAAAAACACAAAAAATATATAAAATTAAAAAAAATAGTTGTTGTTTTATTGTTCTCTCTCTCTCTATTCTCTCTCTATTGTTCTGCTCTTTTTTACTGTATTCTATTCTGCAATGTTTTATTGTTATTATGTTTAATCATGTTTGCTTTTCAGGTATGCAATTTTTTATACTTTACTGTTTATTGTGTTTTATTGTTAACCACTTTTTTGTCTTCAGGTACGCCATTCAGCTGCAGCGCGGATTTATTTATCTTGACAGCAACAGCGTTTGCTCCCACGATATATAAAGCCGTGACTCCAGCGGAGGTGATATATGCCGAAGCATGGGGGCAGCAGGGGCAGAGGAGCGATTTGCTCCTACCTTTTGTGGGAGGATGCCCCCATGCTTCGGCATATATAAATGGTGCATGTATGCCCATCATTAGAAGTGGGTGGATGAAGGGAGGTATTCTAATGGTGGGCATACCCACCAATCAATCTCTTTTTTTTGTTCAGCCCACAGGCTGCATGAAAAAAAAAAAAGATAACAATATATGCCCAACAAGGACCAGCAACGTACTGGTATGTTGCTGGACTTTGAGTGGTTATACCAGAATGATGCCTGCAGGTTTAGGAATCATCTTGGTATCATTTATCATTCTTTTCAGCTAGCGGTCGGCTTTCATGTAAAAGCAATCCTAGTGGCTAATTACCCTCTAGACTGCTTTTACAAGCAGTGGGAGGGAATGCCCCCCCCCCCACCCCCACCGTCTTCCATGTTCTTCTCTGGCTCTCCTGTCCCAACAGGGAACCTGAGAATGCAGCCGGTGATTCAGCCAGCTGACCATAGAGCTGATCAGAGACCAGGATTGCTCCAAACATCTCTATGGCCTAAGAAACCGGAAGCTACGAGCATTTCATGACTTAGATTTTGCCGGATGTAAACAGCGCCATTGGGAAATTGGGAAGGCATTTTATCACACCGATCTTGGTGTGGTCAGATGCTTTGAGGGCAGAGGAAAGATCTAGGGTCTAATAGACCCCAATTTTTTCAAAAAAGAGTACCTGTCACTACCTATTGCTATCATAGGGGATATTTACATTCCCTGAGATAACAATAAAATTGATTTAAAAAAAAAATGAAAGGAACAGTTTAAAAATAAGATAAAAAAGAAAAAAAAATAATAAAGAAAAAAAAAATCACCCCTGTCCCCCCCTGCTGTCGCGCAAAGGCAAACGCAAGCGTCGGTCTGGCGTCAAATGTAAACAGCAATTGCACCAAGCATGTGAGGTATCACCGCGAAGGTCAGATCGAGGGCAGTAATTATAGCAGTAGACCTCCTCTGTAAATCTAAAGTGGAAGCCTGTAAAGGCTTTTAAAGGCTTTTAAAAATGTATTTAGTTTGTCGCCACTGCACGTTTGTGCGCAATTTTAAAGCATGTCATGTTTGGTATCCATGTACTCGGCCTAAGATGTTTTTTTTTATGTCATCAAACATTTGGGCACTATAGTGTGTTTTAGTGCATTCAAATTTAAAAAAGTGTGTTTTTTCCCAAAAAAATGCGTTTGAAAAATCGCTGTGCAAATACTGTGTGAAAAAAAAATGAAACACCCACCATTTTAATCTGTAGGGCATTTGCTTTAAAAAAATATATAATGTTTGGGGGTTCAAAGTAATTTTCTTGCAAAAAAAAATAATTTTTTAATGTAAACAAAAAGTGTCAGAAAGGGCTTTGTCTTCAAGTGGTTAGAAGAGTGGGTGATGTGCGACATAAGCTTCTAAATGTTGTGCATAAAATGCCAGGACAGTTCAAACCCCCCCCCCCCCAAATGACCCCATTTTGGAAAGTAGACACCCCAAGCTATTTGCTGAGAGGCATGTCGAGTCCATGGAATATTTTATATTGCGACACAAGTTGCGGGAAAAAGACCTTTTTTTTTTTTTTTTTTCTTTTGCACAAAGTTGTCACTAAATGATATATTGCTCAAACATGCCATGGGAATATGTGAAATTACACCCCAAAATACATTCTGTTGCTTCTCCTGAGTACAAGGATACCACATGTGTGAGACTTTTTGGGAGCCTAGCCGCGTACGGGACCCTGAAAACCAAGCACCGCCTTCAGGCATTCTAAGGGCGTAAATTTTTGATTTCACTCTTCACTGCCTATCACAGTTTCGGAGGCCATGGAATGCCCAGATGGCACAAAACCCCCCCAAATGACCCTATTTTGGAAAGTAGACACCCCAAGCTATTTGCTGAGAGGTATAGTGAGTATTTTGCAGACCTCACTTTTTGTTATAAAGTTTTGAAAATTGAAAAAAGAAAAAAAAATTTTTTTTCTTGTCTTTCTTCATTTTCAAAAACAAATGAGAGCTGCAAAATACTCACCATGCCTCTCAGCAAATAGTTTGGGGTGTCTACTTTCCAAAATGGGGTCATTTGGGGGGGGTTGTGCCACCTGGGCATTCCATGGCCTCCGAAACTGTGATAGGCAGTGAAGAGTGAAATCAAAAATTTACGCCCTTAGAAATCCTGAAGGCGGTGATTGGTTTTCGGGGCCCCGTACGCGGCTAGGCTCCCAAAAAGTCCCACACATGTGGTATCCCCGTACTCAGGAGAAGCAGCTAAATGTATTTTGGGGTGCAACTCCACATATGCCCATGGCCTGTGTGAGCAATATATCATTTAGTGACAACTTTTTGCAAAAAAAAAAAAATGTGTCACTTTCCCGCAACTTGTGTCAAAATATAAAATATTCCATGGACTCAACATGCCTCTCAGCAAATAGCTTGGGGTGACTCTTTCCAAAATGGGGTCATTTGGGGGGGTTGTGCCATCTGGGCATTTTATGGCCTTCACAACTGTGATAGGTAGTGAGGAGTGAAATAAAAAATTTACGCCCTTAGAAATCCTGAAGGCGGTGATTGGTTTTTGGGGCCCCGTACGTGGCTAGGCTCCCAAAAAGTCCCACACATGTGGCATCTCCGTACTCAGGAGAAGCAGCTGAATGTATTTTGGGGTGCAATTCCACATATGCCCATGGCTTGTGTGAGCAATATATCATTTAGTGACAACTTTTTGTAAATTTTTTTTTTTTTGTCATTATTCAATCACTTGGGACAAAAAAAAATAATATTCAATGGGCTCAACATGCCTCTCAGCAATTTCCTTGGGGTGTCTACTTTCCAAAATGGGGTAATTTGGGGGGGGGGGTTGTACTGCCCTGCCATTTTAGCACCTCAAGAAATGACATAGGCAGTCATAAACTAAAAGCTGTGTAAATTCCAGAAAATGCACTGTATTTTTCTGTACCGTATTGTAGAAGCTATAACTTTTGCGCAAACCAATAAATATACGCTTATTGACATTTTTTTTACCAAAGACATGTGGCCAAATACATTTTGGCCTAAATGTATGACTAAAATTGAGTTTATTGGATTTTTTTAATAACAAAAAGTAGAAAATATCATTTTTTTTCAAAATTTTCGGTCTTTTTCCGTTTATAGCGCAAAAAATAAAAACCGCAGAGGTGATCAAATACCATCAAAAGAAAGCTCTATTTGTGGGAAGAAAAGGACGCAAATTTAGTTTGGGTACAGCATTGCATGACCGCGCAATTAGCAGTTAAAGCGACACAGTGCCAAATTGTAAAAAGTGCTCTGGTCAGGAAGGGGGTAAATCCTTCCGGGGCTGAAGTGGTTAAATGGCAACTTTCAGGCTCATGGGCACAGTAATCGTTCGTAGTAAACATTGTTTGTTCACAAACTAAATAAAATGTTTTTGGCAGATACAGGGTTAACTACATTTGGTCATGCTAATTTGTATTAAAATAAGTTTAAGACATTGTTATCTAGATGTGTTTGAAACTAGAAAGAACTGCAAACTTTATTCAGTGTAATGAAAGGGGAGGACACTCAGCAGCTGTTTACATATCTGGACTCAGGAGCACTAGTGTGGGACACCAGAACAAACTTTTTACGGTGTCCTACACAGGTACTCCAGTGGATACTTGGGGTGTCTCCATGTGTGAAACTTGTCCAAAAAAGGTAAGTATTTCAGCTTTGGTAAGGGAAAAAATCATGTCTTCAGCTTGGAACTCAGCCAAAACAGACAATTGTACCCCACTTCGAAGCAATGTTTCATATTCCTATTTCTGGCCTCAAATATCTGTGTGCTAAGTATACCTTTTGTTTCATTCTCATAGGGGAGAAAAGACTCAGGACGTCTGAGGACACCAGGAACCCCCCACCTCCTGAAGAGGGGGAACGGAGGACGCTACAACCTCAGGATTTGGAGGAAGGAGAGGTGGTTGAAATTGTCACCACAACAGGTAAGTGTCTGACTCCACAGATTCAGGTAATAGATGCATGCCTGCATATTTATAATACATGGTATGTATTTTTTCTTTTAGGTGATGTGCATGTTGTGGAAGAACAATCTCATTTCACCAGTGACAGTGCACAAAGGCTAATCCAGGACATAATGTTTTGTAGTCGGGATTTAGACATCATCAAGCAAAAACACAATGAGGTTGAACAAAAACTGAAGAACATGATTGATGTACTAGGAAGAATCTAAATTACCACAAAATGACACCATTTATTTTTTTTGGACTAATTTTTTGCCATTTTTGAAGCATTTCAAAATCCAAATTTTGAAGATGCACACAGTGTGTCAACGGGCTATCTGCCATCAGGGGATATCTATGTACGCTTTTTGTGGGTGCAACCCCTTCCTCCCAACTAAAGTAGGTGAGAGGAAGTGGTTGTACCCACAAAACACGTCCATTGATCCCCCATGATGGGAGATAGCACATGTTGACTTTAGGCATGGGATCAGGAGGGAAATCCCCAGTTTGACTCCCAATTTGTGTGTATCTTCAAAATTTGGCTTTTACAGGGGTGTCACGTACCTTACAGTGGAGTCCGAAATGCAGAGGGTGGCCTCTTGCACGGTTCCGGTCCCAACACCCCTGGTAGTGAGGACAGGGAGTGCTGGGGCAACGAAAGGGTGCAGGTGCCTGCAGGCTGAAGGCTGAAGCTTGGAGATACAGGATCCTCTCGGAGGAAGGCTTGAAGATTGATCACCAGAACTGTTCAGCAGAAGCCAGGCAGGTAAGTATGGATTCAGGAACAACTGCAACGTCAGAAACAGGCAAAGGTTGTCAGCTGGCTGGCAACAAGGTACATAAACGGAAGGCAAGTTCGTAGTCAAGGACAGGCAGAAGTTGGCAACGGGTTGGCAGCGAGGTACAGATTCAGGAAGCAGAGCCGTAGTAGAGAATCTAAGCCAAGGTCTGTATAATCAGTAAAGGTAGATAACAGGCAGGGGTGATCCAGGAGAATGGTCAAGGAAGCCGGGTTTGTCAGGAGCAAGGCAACAGGTCAAACAGCAATCAGGAACTCAGGAACAAGCTGAAGACGATCCAGCACTGGTATCAGGCAGAGACTCTGTTTATATAGGGCGCCATGCGCCAGAATTGGTGGACGTGAATGTGCGTGCGCACACGTTCGTATGAGTGCGCATGTTCGTTCCGGAACTCATTCGCCTCTGTCGGGTACACTGCTCATGGCCATTGGCATTAGCGGAATGGGAATTAGCCACTGCTGCACGGAGACGGACATTAGCACTGTGAGTTCTCTGACGATGTCCACTGGCATTAGCAGAATGGGGATTAGCCACTGCTGCATGGAGAGGGGCATTAGCACTGTGAGTTCTCTGAGAAGGGGTGACATCACTCCATCTGATGAAGGCAAGATCAACACATTTTTGACACTATAATGTCTGATATTGCCTTCAGTTTTTCAATGTTGAACTTTGTAAGTTCTTGAGTTGTGTACGTTATGTTTTGAAACATGCCTGTTTATGTACAAAAAAAATTTGGAAGATAAAACCTTATAAAAACAAGATGTGTTTTTTTTACCAAAAAATGGTTTATAACGCACATGTACATGTGCACGGAGTAAAAGGTTTTCTACTCAACAATGTGTGGCTTCTTCTTTCAATGCTCAATACCAGTTTTTGTATTAAGTTGGTGTTTACAGTGACAATGGGGGTTATTTAATAATGGAAAAATCACTTGGCACTACAAGTGCACTAGGAGAACCTAGGAGACAGCTAAAAGAAACGCAAGCAGTAAATCAAAATCAAGATTTTATCAGATAAAATAGAAAATATTTACAAATTTGCTGGCATAGCAATGGCCCCCCTACCCATAAAATAATCTACATATTTTTGATGCACTTCACGGGTGCTTTGGGGGGGCAAGCCAGGACGGCCAGCTTCCAGGGCCGTCATTGTATTTTCTGGAAGTCCGGCCTCAGGCCCAACTGAGGCAACATAATTAGGAGCATTTCTCTTTAAAAAGTTGTGAAGAATGCAGTATGCTAGAACTATGTGGTTCCTTTTGTACTCCGCCATATTAATAGCCGTAAGAAATAGGCGGAAACGGCTGGCCATTATGCAAAAGGCTTACTCCACAACTCTTCTGTCTCCGGCCAGCCGGTAATTTAAAACCTTCTTCTTCGGGGTGAGGGACCTCTGGGGGAATGGCCTCATCAGGTGATCACCCAGACCAAATGCTTCATCAGCGATAAAAACAAATGGGAGTCCTTCAACGTTCTCTTCCGCAGGTGGCAATCCCAAGCCACCACTCTGGAGATGTCGGTAGAACTCGGTCTGGGCAAAGACTCCACCATCCGACATCCGGCCATTCTTCCCCATGTCCACATGGAGAAACTCGTATGTCGCCGACACCACCGCCATCAACACAATACTATTGAAACCCTTATAATTAAAATAGTATGACCCCGAGTGTGGTGGTGGAACGATGTGGACATTTTTCCCATCGATTGCCCCTCCGCAGTTGGGAAAGTCCCAACGCTGAGCAAATTGGGAAGCCACAGTCTGCCATTGAAGGAAACTGTGGAGTCAAAAAAGAAAAAAAAATATTAGTACTTTTGCACATAACATTGCAAGCAGATTAGATACAAACATTCTTGGCCAACATCAGTATAAACATTTATTCTAAGGAGTATTTAAAGACAAAAATACCACTTATCCACTTATACCACTTATCAGATTCCTCACCCCCACTGATGGCCCATTGTAAAGATTTTGAGTTTTGGACACCAAAAAAAAGCCTCTGGCACTCTGCCTGAATTTAAGGACAACAATAACATTTGGGCACATTTTAGGGGATGTTTAGGGTAAAGCACTACAATGGAGCTGACAAAATACATTGTTAAGTGACTAGGCTAGGTGTATATGTGTCAGAGGATTAGCAGAGTCAGAGCCTGTCAGTATCGGCGTGTCCCTGTGCGCCTGCGCGGTAGAGTTGCACATCAACACGTACGGGTACACGATCGGCGGGTACTAGGCACGTGACCCGAACGGGTTAGTACACGTGGGTACACGAACGCGTGCACGCACAGCGGGACGTCCCCTTGGCGGGCCTATATAAAGGCAACTATGCCTTGTGCTTGTTGCTGGTTTGTCTTCTCAGCTCCCAGTGTTCCCGTTTACTCTCTGCATACCTGTTCCTGCCTATAGTGACCCGGATCGTTTGACTACTCTGCTTATCTTCTCTCCAGTGTTTGACCCTCGGCTTGATTAAGGACTCCTCTGCTTATCTTCTCTCCAGTGTTTGACCCTCGGCTTGATTCAGGACTTGCCATTGCGATTATCCGGTGTTTGACCCTCGGCCTGTTTAAAGGACTTGCTATTACGATTACCTGGTGTTTGACCCTCGGCCTGTTTAAAGGACTTGCTATTACGATTACCTGGTGTTTGACCCTCGGCCTGCTTAAAGGACTTGTTTTTGCTTAACCCTGTGTTTTACCCTCAGCTACTTCAGTGGATCCTTCTCCAGTTCCTGTTTCCAGGTCAAGGTGTTTGAGCCCCTGTCAAGCTTCTCATCGGTCCAGCAACCAGTCCATTCTACACGGGTTCTACAAGCCTAAAGATACCTTTGTGGCCTGCACACCTGCTGGAAACCCGTGCCTCTCCGTGCCTGATACCCTCTGTGCCACCTTCAGGGGTATCGCGCACCTAGTTTCTAGGGAAGCCGCTCTCAGCATTCCGGCCTTGGTGAGTACCTGACAGTACAAACCAGCCATGTCAGAGGCTGACAGAGCCGGCTCTCCCCTCGAGGCCCTCTGCCAGCAGGTTACAGCCCTTACACAGGCTGTCCAGAGACTGCAGGATGGTTACTTCCAAATTGAGGGTCGCCTTCAACACCTAACAACTTCCTCGGCTCCCCCGGAAGCATCTTCAGCTTCACCCAGTGGGGCTTCTTCTTCCCAAAGCCAAGTCAACCCAGTAATGATGACCATCCCTGAACCTAGGGTTCCCACCCCAGAACGGTTTTCCGGAGTTCGAAAGAAATTCAGAGCTTTTAAAAATGCCTGTCAGCTTTACTTGGCCCTTCAACCCAGGACTTTCTATTCCAAAGCTATAAAAGTGGGGTTTGTCATTTCGTTATTATCAGAGGAACCTCAAGCCTGGGCCCATAACCTCTTGGAGCAGTATCTTGGATACTGTAGAAACTTTTTTCAATGCTATGGCCCAGCTGTATGACGACCCACAATGCACAGCCACAGCCGAGTCCATCTTACACACCCTGACCCAGGGAAAAAGACCAGTGGAGGACTACACCGTTGAATTCTGGAAATGGTCTGGGGACACCGACTGGAATGAGGTCGCTCTTAAATACCAGTACCGCCAGGGTCTATCAGAAAACCTAAAGGATGAATTAGCTTGGGTGGATACTCCTTCTTCCCTTGAAGAATTGATACAACTAGCTGTTAAGCTTGACAGACGCTTGCGTGAACGTCGATCTGAACGCTTCCAGTCCTCACGACCTACCTGAATGTTACCTCGTATTCCTCCTGTTCTGGCACCCTCTGTAGTACCTTCCTCTTCCTCAGACAACGAACCTATGCAGTTGGGATTGGTACGCTCTCCGCTCACCCCTGATGAAAGACTCCGCCGGCGCCAAGCCAACCTTTGCCTTTATTGTGGGGAGGCCGGTCATTTCCTACGCAACTGCCCTGTGAGACCCAGTAAGTGCTACCCACAGTATACTATGAACTTTCAAGTTACCGGCTCTACTCAATCTCACTTTGTCCTTCCGGTCTCATTACAGGTGGCGGAAGAGGAGGCTCGGCTGCTGGCCATCATTGACTCCGGAGCATGCAGTTGTTTCCTGGATGCATCCCTGGCTCGCACCCTGCATATTCCCCTCCAAGACAAGAAACAACCTCTGCGGATACATCTAGCTGATGGATCCCTACCATGTTCAGGACTTGTTACTCAAGAAACCAAACCTATTCTCACTTCCACAGACTCTGGCCATCAAGAATTTCTTTGCTTTGACGTTATCAGCTCACCCATGTTCCCTGTTATCCTGGGTTTCCCCTGGTTACAAGCTCATGACCCTCAAATCAGTTGGTCTAAGAAAGAAATTCTCTTCTCATCTATATACTGTTCTCAACATTGCTTCGTGCCTACCACCAGCACACCGGCCTCCTGCTTGGCCATACAGCCAATACCAGACAATATTCAGTATGTCCCTGCAGTATACCATGAATTTCTGGACATTTTCGACAAAAAGAAGGCCGACAGTTTTTCCACCCCATCGCTCCTATAATTGCCCCATTGATCTTCTACCTGGGTCCGAGATTCCACATATTCCCACTGTCTGAGACTGAGTTGGAAGCTCTTCGTTCCTATATTGATGAAAACCTGGAAAAGAAATTCATCCGTCCTTCCTCTTCTCCAGCTGGGGCGGGTATCTTTTTTGTTGAAAAAAAGGATGGATCTTTGAGGCCTTGTGTGGACTATAGAGAACTTAATAAGATCACTGTGAAGAACCGATACCCGCTCCCTCTTATCTCTGAACTATTCCAGCGCTTCAGAACCGCCCACGTGTTTACCAAACTAGACCTACGGGGAGCATACAATCTTGTTCGGATACGTGCCGGGGATGAGTGGAAAACAGCCTTCAGATCCAGGTTTGGGCACTTTGAATATCTAGTGATGCCTTTTGGACTCTGTAATGCCCCGGCCACGTTCCAACACCTAGTCAACGACATCTTCCGTGAGTACCTAGATAACTTTGTGATTGTATATCTTGATGATATTTTGATTTTCTCCACCTCAATAGAAGTACACCGCACCCATGAAAAAAAGGTACTCTCAGTTCTCAGGAAGCATGGTCTATTCCTAAATGGGGAGAAATGCTAGTTTGAAAAAACCACCATCCAGTTCCTTGGGTTCATCATCTCCACGGAAGGGGTCGCGATGGACCCACAAAAGGTTAAAACCATCCAGGAGTGGCCAGCTCCTTCAGATAAGAAGGGAATCCAGCGGTTCGTTGGCTTTGCCAATTTTTACCGCAGGTTCATTAGAGGATTCTCTTCAATTATCTCTCCCATTACTCGACTCACCCACCAGCAAGTCAAGTTTCAATGGCCCCAGGAAGCCCAGGAAGCCTTTGATAAGTTGAAAGGTCTTTTTACATCAGCTCCCATACTACAACCCCATGATCCAGCCTTATCATATGTACTGGAAGTAGATGCCTCCGAATCAGCGACAGGTGCAATCTTGTCCCAGCGGAGCGGCCCGAAGGCCCTTCTTCATCCAGTTGCCTTTGCCTATCACAAGTTAAGCCCACCTGAAAGGAACTATGATGTTGGTGACCAAGGGCTACTGACAATAAAATTCGCTCTGGAGGAGTGGAGGTACTTGCTGGAGGGTGCGTCTCAACCCATAATGATTTTTACTGATCATAGGAACCTGGAGTATCTCCGAACGGCCAAGCGACTCCGGCATCGACAAGCCCGATGGGCATTATTCTTCTTGGGCATTCTTCTTCTTCTTCTTTGTTCCCTCTCCAGTAAGACTTCAAGTATTACAGAGCTTCCATGACCATAAGTTGGCAGGGCACTTCGGAATCTGGAAAACCTCAGCATTGGTTCATCGCTCCTACTGGTGGCCGGGTTGGAGTCAGGACTGTAAAAACTATGTCCAATCCTGTATTACGTGTCAACGTAACAAAGGGTCAAACACTAAGGCTTGGGGGCTCCTGAGACCTTTGCCTGTCCCTGAACGTCCATGGAAAGAGGTCTCTATGGACTTCATTGTGGACCTTCTTCCCTCTGAAAAATTTACTACCATCTTAATGGTGGTTGACCGCCTCTCAAAGATGGCACACTTCCTGCCCATGATGGGCACCCCTTCTGCCCTGGCTACAGCAAATATTTTTATCAAAGAAATCGTGAGGCTTCATGGTGTTCCCCACAACATCGTATCAGACAGAGGAATCCAATTTACCTCAAAATTCTGGAAGGATCTCTGCAAATCCCTTGAAATAAGGACCTCCCTCTCCTCAGCATACCACCCACAAAGCAACGATCAAACAGAAAGGATGAATCAAACCCTGGAACAATATCTCCATTGCTTTTGCTCATGTTCCCAAGATAACTGGTCCACTCTCCTTCCTTGCGCAGAATTTGCTTACAACAATTCCACTCATTCCGCCATTAACCAAACACATTTTTGGGCTAATTACGGTTTTCATCCCTCCTTTTTGCCAGATTCCATTCCTGAAGTGTCAACCACTGCAGTACAAGATCGGATAAACTTTATCCAAACCAATTTTTTTGGAGATCCAGGAAACCATGAAGAAGGCTCAAAACAGTTACGAGAAGTACTATAACAGAGGGAGAAGGCCTAACCCAAGTTTCAAGATTGGGGACAAAGTATGGCTATCTGCTATTAATCTCAGATTGCCCTGTCCATCCCGCAAAATAGGTCCAAGGTTCATTGGCCCTTTTGAAATTAAGAAGGTGGTGAACCCTGTGGCTTTCGAGCTAGCCCTTCCTTTCACTTGTAAAATACATCCGGTGTTCCATGCATCTTTACTGAAGCCAGTGGTCCCCAGCCCTTTTTCTGGAAGAACGGAACAACCACCTCCTCTAATTGAAATTGAAGGTGAAATGGAGTACGAAGTGGAGTCTATAATGGACTGTAGGAAAAGGGGGGGACAGATCCAGTATCTTGTCAAATGGAAAGGATACCCCCCAGAAGATAACTCCTGGGAACCTTTCACTGTAAGGGGGGACTCTGCAGACTCTGATGTAAGGGAGAACTTTAGGGACTCTAACATAAGTAATGCTCTGGGAACCCTGATTTAAGGGGGAACAATGAGAACTCTGATGTATGGAGAGGACTCTGATGTAAGGGGGAACACTGTGGCCTCTGGTGTAAGGGGGAACTCTGATGTAAGGGGTGCTCTGAGAACTCTGATTTACCTTACCACCTCTCATCCAGATGTATCTGAGGCTACTGGACTTCAAATTTACCATCCCCACTTTCCTTTTCTGAGACACAGAGCTGGGGATTGGAGTGTGGGCAGACACAGAGGGGTAGGGGTGGGAGACAGAGGTGCAGATCATGCCCTCTCTCCTCTCCCGTCTGTGAGTGTGTATTGGGGGGGGATTGTTAGTGCTGGTTTTGGGCAGCATGAAAGAGAGTGTAACAGACACTCCCAGCTTAGACAACTGCAGCCAGCAACCCTACTGGGAAGCCATAGTCCGGTCTGAATAATATGTCCGGGTTTCAGGCAGTCTGAAACCCGGACGTATGATTCCAAACCCGAACTGTCCAGGTGAATCCCGGACAGGTGGCAACCCTCTCCAGCACCTCCATGCCTCTCTGCACAGGCAATCACCAACACGCTCATGTGGCAGGTCATGCCCCAGGCTGCCTTTAGAAGTGGCTGCCCGCAGAAGGCTCTCCAGTCACAATCCAGTTCAGTATAGTAGTGTGACTTGTGTACTGCTACTGATTTACACGCAGCCACACAACATTTCCCCATATTAAAACATTATGCATGTATTCCACTGGTGAGGTGACAGACCGACAAGAGATTACATTTCCCATTTCAATACTATCCTAATTCCACACCTATCCCCAATAGACTGGGACCAGTATGGTATCCACTGAATGGTTGACCTCTATATTTAATGTTCGCCAGAACTCCCTTTGGCTCTACTGAACAAATAGAAATGACATCAACACCTCTATTTCACCCTCCTTAGACTTCATCACTTTCTATTGACCCCTCCTGCTCCTTCTCTACATCTCCATTCCAAGGTCTGGAAATTTCTTTCCAACCCGACAAAAGTCTCTAAAGGCATTTCACTATTCTAACACCCTCCATAACAAGCAGCTATTTGAAAAGACCAGTCCTTTGCTCAAATGGGAAGCAGAGCTCCAAGTCTCCTCCTCTGACTTCCAATGGCTTAAAGCAATTAGGTCCAACCAGTCCATCACACACTGTGCTAATCACTGGGAGTTGACCCCTAAATAAAGGACAGTATGGTACCTGACTCCCTACAAGTTGGAGGAAATGTCTGCTAAATCCTCCTCCCTTTGCTGGAGAGGTTGCGGTTCACTGGGCAACTTTATACACATTTTATGGTCCTGCAATAATATTGGCAGCTTCTGGTGGAAAATCTTCCAAATGATCTCTTCTGTCAAAGGCATTCTCACCCCTCCTAACCCAGCACTGGCCATTCTAGGCCTGGGGATTGAATCCTTCCCTGTGGTTTATCGGAATCCGTCCACATTCTCTTGACAGCTAAATTAACAATTACGAGACACTGGAAACTGAACCTAGCCCTTAACCCGTCAGAAGCTGCCAATATTACGCACCAAAACTACTTAGATGAAAGAGCCTTAGTGCTACAATCACACTCTTTCCAGTCCTTTGAGCGGGTATGGAAGCCAACTTCCTGATGAAGGCCCATTTGATAGGCTGAAATGCGTTGAGGTTGATTCGTGTCATCGGGACATACTTCCACCCCAACATTCGTTTCCAGAAATCGAACACTAACCGCGGCAGCAGTCTACCATTGCCTATGGGCAGATTTCCTGGATAAACTTACCTGCTATTTACTCCGGGTGCCAGGCTTTAGGCACCCTTACATGTGAGTTGACTATTATGTTTTTATATTTGGAATACATTTTTAAACGTTATTGCGCAATGAGGTTTTTTTCTGTCACATCTATCCACATGAGGAACATTTATCCCAGGCAACGCCAGTCTAAAGAAGATCTACAGGGGCTGCCCCACACGTGCGTTTGACCGTACTAGCAATATTTGGTCCACTTTGAGGGGTGAGTTTACATCTATATGGGGGCACCTTGTCTGAGCACGTAACAAGTACGGAAGCATCAGCAGGCGGAGGACTGTGTCTGTGTCCTGACTCTCAAATGAATGGAAGCAAGCAAACATTAATTTATGGTCCCTGGTGGGCTGCATTTGATGGGCGCTGGTGAGGCTGCATTTGATGGGCGCTGGTGAGGCTGCATTTGATTGGCGCTGGTGAGGCTGCATTTGATGGGCGTTTCATTAAAAAGGTCAGGTATACATGGGCAGGACAAAGGGGGTGGAGGCAGGGGTAGGGCGGCAAAATTAAGTTTTGCCTAGGGTGTCAAAAATCCTTGCACCAGCCCTGCAAGTTGGGACTTGGAATTTTTAGTGTTTAGTTCATTTGAGTTTAAGCAAGAGCACTTCTTTTGGGACTTTAAAGTTTCAGCGACCCCATTTTCAGGTCGCCATAACACAATGCGGTCTATGTTTCTTATATACCTTTAGCATAGAACGTGTTTTTTTGTATTTTTTCATGGAAACCATGGGTCTACTGGCACAACTGTCCTCACCATGACTAGTATACCCACTTAGATAATTACTGAAATTCTATCTATGAATAATCCCTAATTTGTTCTTTGTACTCTAGGAAGTTACTACGTGTTTTCTTTTCTTTGTGTGGTATGCCTGATGCTCCTATGTGAGTATTTACTCTTGCTACTTCTGAGATGGAATTGCCTTATATTTGTCATGTGTATTCAATTGTTTAACTGTATGCGGCTGCGCTCGCAATTTGTTCTTTTTCTTTTTTTTTTTTTTTTTCCATTAAAGTTTTTATTGTGAACAAAAGAAGTTACACAGTTTTTACAACCAGTAGATGGGTAGACAACATGAATCATATTAACATGACATATGTCACTACAATATAATGAGTCATTTATGTATTCAACTGTAGGTCATACAGACGTATAACAGAGTAAGAAAGCCTCCAACTCGAGGTTTACCACATCAACTGAGATCAGGAACCATATTAGGTAGGAGCATCACCTAGAGTAAGGTGTCAGGAGTTTTGGGTTAAATGGGGAGTGTACGAGTGTAGTCATCTATGGGTCCGTAGGTTTGTCCTTGAACACGTGACAATGTATCGGGCTTGTTACTTAGGGTCAGTCTGTGAGGTAGGTTAGTCTCGTCGGTTTTTGAAATGTGACAAGTGGGTGGCGGATTAAACACCAAAGTTCGGGTAGTCATGGGAGTGGGTAGTTGGTTGTCATTGTCAGTTCAGTTGTGGTATGGACAAGGAGGGGGGAGTAGGCATAGGCAAGAAGGGGATAAAGGGATGAGGTAGAGGATAGGGGTAGGTGTGGGAGGTAGGGGATAGGGGTAACTCCTCCCCAGTCTCCACCGGGTCTCCGGAGTAAGGATGTTTTCGTGTGCGGATCCCTGTCTGAAGGGGGACTCCCCCCGGGATCCGCATTAAAGCAGGATTGAGCGAAACAGTGAGTTTTGATGGGTTAGTGTATGTCTCAAGAGGGGTTTTCGGTTTATTCGATCATTCATTGTGGGAGGAATCGGGACGGTTTGGCTTCATAATGGAGGAGTATCTCTCTGTGGTGCAAAAGTGGGTCCAGCAGGCCCACGTTCGGGAGTATTTTGAAGGCGTGTCTTTTGCAATGTGGATTAATTCCTCCATTTCAGCAATTTTGTCTATACGGGAAAACCATTCAAATAAAGTTGGGCTGCAGGAGGATCTCCATTTGGCTGAGATGCATAGTTTGGCTGCATTGATCATATGTATTCCCAGAGATTTTCTATATGTGTGGGCTGAAGTGGAGGAATGGTGGAGAAGGAGTCTGGTAGGAGTATAGTCTAGGGGGTATGTGGTTACCTGAGAAGTGATGTCATGAACCCGTTTCCAGAAAATCTGGAGAAGAGGGCAGGACCACCAGATGTGTAAGAATGTGCCTATATCATTGGAGCACCTCCAACATTTGTTTGGCATATCAGGATTAAATTTGTTTAGTAGTTCCGGGGTACGGTACCATCGGGATAGGGTTTTGTAGTTGTTCTCTTGTATCGTGACATTGAGGGAGCCCTTGTGTGCTATTGTGAAAATTCGTTCCCAGTTCTCTTCTGTTAGGTCTATTTGAAGTTCCCTTTCCCAAGCTTGGCAAGCTTTGGTGTCTTTGGGGGATGTCAGGGCAAAGAGCATGGAGTGTGTATTTGCAATCAAGTGCTGTTGCGGTGTAGTTTGGGAGCATAGGTTTTCGAATGGGGTTAAGTTTCTGGACACAGACGCATTTCGGTGTGTTGTTGTAAGAAAATGGCGAATCTGGAAGTAGGTCCATAGCGGGAAGGGTTCATCCCTTGTGTTTATGGGGAGTGTGTCACGGTTTGTGAAATTACCATCTCTAAAAAAGTGTTGGGCTAGTATATCTTTGTGTGGCCAAGTATCTTTAAGGAAGTTGTCGGACATCCCTGGGGTAAAGGCTGGGTTGTGGCGGATAGGTGTGAGGGGTCCTGGGTTAGAGGAGATTTGAAATTTCTTACAAACTTCCCTAAAGCTCCTGAGGGTAGCCTCTATAAGGGGGTGGTCTTTTAGGGTTTTGGGGATGTGGCGTTGGAGAATCCATGGGGTGCTTTTAATGGGCAAGTGGGAGAATGAATCTTCTATTCTCACCCAGTCTTTAACTCCTTCATGTACTGCCCAGTCTACAATTCTTCCCAGATGGCAAGCTCTGTAATAGTTCTGCAAATCTGGTAGCCCAATACCCCCTTTATTTTTGGGTTTCGAGAGGTGGGAGTAGCTTATCCTAGGACGCTTGTGTTTCCAAAGAAACTTCAGAAATTGTTGTTTGATCGTGTGAAAGAAGGCTACAGGGAGTTTGATGGGCATTGTTTGTAGCAGATAGAGGATACGTGGGAGCACATTCATCTTCAGGATGGCCGCACGGCCGAACCAAGAAAAATGGGGTTTGTCCCATCTACGTAGGTCTTCGGAGATAGTGCGAATCAGTGGGGTGAAGTTTTTAGCGTATAGGTCTGATAGGTGTGTGGTCAATTGGATTCCCAGGTAGGTAATGGCGTTTTGTTTCCAGACAAAGGGAAAGTTATCTTAGCATTGGGAGACTAAGTCTGTCGGGAGGGAAATGTTGAGGGCATGGGATTTTGAGAAGTTAATCTTTAGGTTGGATATTTGTCGAAATAAGTCAAAATCTCTGAGGAGGTTTGGGATCGAGGTAAGTGGGTCACTTAGAAATAACAGAATATCGTCGGCAAAAGCCGCTATTTTATACGTGTGTCCTGCAATGGGAATACCTTTGATGTTCTCGTTCGATCGTAGGCAGCGTAGTAGGGGTTCTAGAGTTAGAATAAAAAGGATGGGGGACAATGGGCAACCCTGTCTTGTTCCATTCCTGATGGAGAAGGCGTCTGACAGGTGGCCGTTGACTTTGACTTTTGCTGTTGGTGTGGTGTATAGGGACATAATTAGATTGAACATTCGGTTGTGTAAACCTAGGTGGCGTAAAACCGCCCCCAGGTAGTCCCAGGCCAGCCTGTCAAATGCCTTCTCAGCATCCAGGGATAGAAAGAAGCCCCTTTGTTTTTGTTTTTGGGAAGTTAGCCAATGGTTTATGTTGATAGCTTTGATGGTGTTGTCCCTGGCCTCTCTGCCAGGAACAAATCCAACCTGGTCTTTCCCTATTATTGTAGGAAGGAGGGGAAGGAGTCGGTTTGCTAGTATTTTTGCGAATAATTTGATGTCTACGTTGAGTAGGGATATTGGTCTATAACTAGTGACTGAAGTGGCGTCCTTCCCCTCCTTCGGAATGACCGTGATATGTGCTTCAAGCAGTCTGTGAAAAGGTAGTTTGGAGGAGGTTAAGGAGTTGAAAGTCTTTAGGAACGGAGCTGAAAGGATGTCTATGAAGGTCTTATAATATGGCGCTGAAAAACCGTCGGGGCCTGGGCTTTTGCCTGTTTTTAGTTGTTTAGTCGCTTTCTTAAGTTCCTCTTCGGAAATGGGGTTGTCTAAATCGCGAGCCTCTTCTCGGGGTATGGGTTTGGGGCTGAATTTTTGGAGGAAATTTGTGATAAGGGTTTTTCTGGAGGTTTGGCCTGCGGTCTTTTCGGGTTGCTGTGGTATGTTATAGAGTTCTGTGTAGTAGCGTTCGAAGTGAGATGCTATGTCTGCGGAGTTTGAGCTTGAATTACCTAGCGGGTCTTTAATGGTGTGGATGTTGGTGCTAGCTTTCTTGGATTGTATTGCTCTGGCTAGTAGCTTTCCACACTTGTTCCCCTGTTCATAAAATAGCTTTTGGTTCAATGTGAATTTGCGTCGGGTTTTACGGTTGAGGATTTCCAACAGAAGTTTCCTGGTTTGAGTGAGTTCTAAGTATGTGTCTTGTGATTGGGATTGCTTGTGGAGTATTTCCAGTCTCTTTATTTTGTTGGTGAGTTCCTGAAAGGTTGTCTGTTGTGTTTTTTTCCGGTTGGCCTGAATTGTGAGAAATTCCCCTCGGATGACACATTTATGTGCCTCCCAGAGGGACAGGGGTGCTGTTATCATTTTCCCTGAAGTAGTTGCACAAGCTGGTGCGGATGCGGTTAGTGTCAATTTCTGAGGTGAGGAGAGATGGGTCAAGACGCCATATCTTTGTGACTAAGGTTTTTTCCGGGAAGGAGAGGGAGAGGGTGATCGGGTGGTGGTCTGAGATGAGTAGGGGTTCAATGGTGGCAGATTTCAGGAAGGGGAGGTCTTTTTGGGAGAGAAAGAGGTAGTCTAGCCTAGAGTATCTATTGTGAGGTGCGGAGAAAAAGGAGTAATCTTTCCCATTCGGGTGTAGGGTGCGCCATGTGTCGTGTAAAAGGAGTTCCTGTAATTGTATCTTAACTTGTCTCAGTGCTCTATAGGGAAGTGTGGAAGATCCCGAAGAGGAATCTAGGATGGGCTGAAGTGTCACGTTGAAATCGCCTCCAAGAATCGTAGTCCCCTCTTGAAAATTTGCGAGGAGGGCAGCGATAGAACGGAAGAAGCTGACCTGGGCAGTATTGGGGCTGTATATGTTTGCCAAGGTAAACGTCCGGTTATGGACGGTTCCCTTCAAGAACACATAGCGGCCCTCTGGGTCTATTAAAGAATCTATCAGTTGCCATGGAAGATTTTTAGAGAGCAAGATTGAAACTCCTTTTGTTTTGGCTAGAGGGTTTGTAGCATGGAAGGATGTAGGGTATCTGTGGCTTGCTAGTTTAGGGGTAATGTCCGTGCGAAAGTGGGTTTCTTGCAGAAATATCACATCTGCTTTTAATTTATTCATCATGTTGAGGATTTGACTACGTTTCTCTGGGATGTTTAGTCCTTTGACATTTTGAGAGACTATTTTAAGCGTGATGTGTTGCACAGTGGAATGTAGGGGGTCCATGATCGTTGGGTAGAGTCTAGTTGGTGTAATAGGTATGGGGAGGGAGTGCAATTTGCCGATGCGGCCGATATGGGTGGGTGTGATCTGTGGGGAGTCGTAGGCTCTTCAAAGGTGTTTGAGCGATGTAGTAGGAGAAGCTTCGGTGGAGACCAGGGAGGGGGAGAAACCCAGATATATAAAGGGGGGGGAGGGAGAGAGAATAGAAAAAGGGGGGGAGATAGAAGGTAGGAGGGGGGTGATAAGTCAGGAGGGGATTAGTAACGGGAAGTGAAATGTACTTACCGGAGGTAAATGTAGTCCAGCTACCTTACCCTGTAATGGGTTGAAACGTTCGGTGTGGGTCAACTAGGATAGTCACTGTCCTGTTGTGTGGAGGAGTGGAAGGAGCTCGAAAAGGAGTTCGAGAGACGTTCTGTCCGTTGGAGGTCAACTTGGGTCTATTCGACTGGTATGTAGGGAGCCTGCTTACATATCAAGGGGAGAGTATGTGGTTAAAGATCTCAGATTGATGATGTGAAGGTAGAAACAATCAATAACATAGATATTTGAAACATTGAACATTAAACTGTGGCCTTAGGAATAAACTAGCCACGATGAAAAACATGTGGAGGTCGCCACCTGGACAGTCTACATAGAGGCCTAGGAGAAGTGGTAAAGTTAAACCAACTATACATATATCTTAGATATAATACTGAAACATGTAGCAGCAATCATTTTAGGGCTAAGTTGGGTTCAGTGTAAGTTATGAGCTTGATGTAAGTATTGAGGCTGTGAGGGGGCGTAAGGTGGCGTAGCCTCTGAGCGGTTAGCTCACTATAATTTGGGGGAGTAATTGACTATGGGGGGAGAAAAAATAAAATAAGGATCCATTGATGCTTACGTATAGGGGTTAGTCTGAGTGTGGTCTAGACATCGAGTTAGGATAGAGCTGTAACTCGAGCAGTTGTTCAATCCCAAAGCTGTCTATGGTAGTTCCTAGCAAAGTTTAGCATTGAGTTAGGTATGAAGTGGTCTTTATTGGGTATCTAACAGACTGTGCAGTACTCGGCCACTGTGGCCTTGGCGTGGTTGGTTGAATACACTCTACCCATCATTAGGAAGCTCACCCCCCATGGATACCTCTGGCAGATGTATAGCGAATAGGAGTGTGTCAGAAAGGGAAAGAGCCCTTGTCCATGCGGGGTGAGCCCCCTTTTTTTTTTTGTTCCCTACCCTTTTCTTTACTTTACCCCCCCCTCCCCCCCCCCTATAAGCAAATCAAGACATTCAAAATAACCATATTTAAAAGCAGTAAGGAGAGGGAGAGAGAGAGAAGAGAGAAAGAAAAAAAAAAAAAAAAAAGGGGAAAAAAAGGGGGGGGGGGGGAAGAACTCTACATGTATCTCAGAGCGCGGTGGAATACTGTATATTCAGCATCTAACTTGTTTTGATTTCTCAGGTTCAGTTCATCTCTTCGTCGCGTCGTCTTCAATCTGGAGAAGGTATCTGAAAAGAAGGGTGGGGGGGGGGTTGGGGTGGGTAGGGGGGTGGGGGGGGGGAGGGGAGAAGGGGGGATGGTGGGGGGTGCAGCAGTGGGGTTGTGAGCTGTGGTGGATGACACCATCTTGAAGGGTGGGGGTCCATCTTGAGCTGTCTTTCGTGAGTTCAGTGAAGGTTAGTAGTTGTGTGAAAATGTTGGTGGCTGGTGTGGTGTCCTGTTGCTCAGTCAGGCAGACTTCCACTGGTGATGTATGCGGCTTAGGTTCAGGCACTTAGTGGAGTGGATTGATTTCCGTTGGGATCTGTGGATGGGTGGCATTTTCTCTGGAAAAATGTCTTGGAGATGGGTTGATGTGGAGTCGTGTAGCGTGGGATCTTCATGGGTTTCTCAGCTTGTGGGTGTGTGTTATTGTCTGACTGTATCTGGTGGATCCAGTATAGGCCAGGTTTGAGGTATGTTTCTGTCAGGTGAGTTGTGAGCTTCAAATGGATTGCTGTTCTGTCTTGGTTCTATGGTCCTGGAACTTGGGTTGGGGTGGCGACCTAAGAGAAACTGCAACTCTGAATATGAGTTGTAATGTTATCAAACGTTTGGTTATGGTTGATCAAAGCTGATCTGGCCGAGCCCGCCTATGGGCTGGTGACGCTGTTGGGCTTTGTCGGTCTCTGTCCAGCTGATCCCTCTGAGGAAGTGGTCTTGGAGAGGATGATCTGCGCCTTCTGATGTGGAATTCATCTCTTACCGGAATGGCCTCCATGGAGTTGGTTCTTTGGAGCTGGGTGAGGCGAAAGTCTCTATACCAGTCCGGGAGTTCGATGAATGGTATCTGTAGAGTATTGCAGAACCCCCTGAGATCTTCCGGGACTTTCAGATTGGCAGTGCGTCCAGCATTTGTTGCAGACAGGCAGAAGGGAAATTTCCATCGATATTGGATCTCTTTTTGGCGCAGTAGGTCGAGCAGCGGGCGTAAGTCTCTTCTGTTTTGTAGGGTTATGGGGGACAAATCTTGGAAAATCTTGATTTCTGCCCCTTGATACATTAAGCTGCGGCGCTCTCTGGCTCTTCTTAATATGTCTTCTTTCAATCTGAAATTCACCAGGCAGCATATCACGTCTCTGGGAGGGTCTGATTCTCTGCCTCTGGGTTTGAGAGCTCTGTGTAGACGCTCGTATTCAATGGGGGTCTCGGGGGGTCTCCCTAGTAAGTCATTAAAAATTTGGATTGTGGCCTGTATTATGTGGTTTTGTTCGACGGACTCAGGTATTCCTCTTACCCTCACATTATGGCGGCGTCCGCGATTGTCCAGATCTTCCATATGCCTGTGTAGATCTCTGAGCTGGCTGTTGTAACTCTGAGATGAACGCTGCAGCTGTTGTAGAGCGGCATCATGGCGGATAGTGGTTGTTTCTATGTCATCGATCTTCATGTGCATCGATTGAATCTCCCTCCTGAGGTCTGTAAAGGCAGCAGCAAAGGATTCTTTGATGTCTGTGGCCACCGACCTGAGATCATCCATGGTAAGTGGACGGGCAGTGGATGGGCTCTCTGCACGTTGTGAGCTTCTTCTGGCAGGGCTGGGGCTTGAGGCGCGTGTTCCGGAGTAGGCCGGAGATGAAGCCGGGGCCTCGCGTGATCGCGGCCGGAAGATTTCCGGGATGTTGTGTCCGGAGAGCGGATCCATGCCCCTGGGGGATCGAGACCGGGACTGGGAAGGTTTATCCTTCGATTTCCCCATATTGTTAGCAGGTAAGGGCTCCTTTAGGCTGTTTGCAGGACCTCCGTGGGACAGAGCGAGGAGATCAGGCAGCCATTCTCGTTCGGCTCTAAGCCACGCCCCCTCTTTTTCTACTTTGTGCTTGTCCAAAAACTCAATAAAAGTTTATCGGAAAAAAAAAACATTTTCAGCTGCTTCTCCTGGATGCCGACCCACCCCCTTGTCCCAGCCCTGTACTCTAGTGCAGTGTTGGCTTACCGACTCCATGCCCAGGTGTGTACTGCAGGTCAACATCACAAGCAAGAGCAAGGCAGCAAATAATCTACGGTATATCCTTACCACCAGCAAAAAGTATACACAAGTTGAGAGGGGAGGGACTGGGTAGGCCACCAGTTAGCTTGTGATATCAATCACGCCCCGGACACAGCCGGGTGCAGACACCCCCCTTTTGTTTGAGGCCAATCACAGAAATGTTGCTAAGACAGATTGCCCCACATCCTCCCAGACCTGGGACACACTATTATCAAAACTGAAAATAAATCAGGGACACATTCTATTAACCAGGGATGAAATCGGGGACACTTTTTTTTCTCAAGGACAACCCCTAAAATAGAGGACTGTCCTCGGAAACCAGGCACGTCTGGTCACCTTAAGTTAGGGGTCCAAGTCAAACAGTCCACCCTGCAAAACAGACCGAAACACAGCATGTTTAAGATTACAGATTCCCTCATCAATACCCATTATACTCAGACTCTGGAACAAATTGTCTAAGTACTATATTATAAAATGAGAAAAACAAATAAAAATCTGCATTTCTCACTTGTCTAGCCTGTCTTCTCTATTTATACCACAAGATGGCGAAATAATACAGCTAAATGTATTAACAGTGATTACCTAGTTGCAAATTGATCACAGTTTACTGGACATGTGTATTCAGCACTCATAAACTTATTTTCTGGTAGATAACATTTAAAAGTATCTCTTGTGAGTTTGCTTGCATTTGTTGTGCATTTTCCCTGTGGTTTGATCACATAAAGTGCAATCTTATTATTATTGTATGGGAGTTATATAGCACCAACAGTTTGTGCAGCGCTTTACAATATAAAGAAGTGGTGATCAACTTTCCTCATATTGGGGGGCCTCAAGCGTGGCCCCCAACATCATCAAAGGGCCACACATAAAATTAGGTGAACATTCAGTCTCAGAGACAGCAGTCACACGGCAGGATATAAGTCAAAGACTATGCGCATGGTACAAGAGATGGTCAGAGATGGAAGGCATGATACAAAGGATGATCAGAGACTATGGAGATGATGCAAGAGATGGTCAGAGATTGCAGATTTGATACAAGAGATGGTCAGAGGCTATGGACATGATACAACAGATGATCAGAGACTGATACAAGAGATGGCCAGAGACCGTGAGCATGATACAAGACATGGTTGGAGACTGCAGACATAATACAAGAGATGGTTAGATACTGAAGACATGATACAAGAGATGGCCAGAGACTGTTGACATGATACAAGACATGGTTGGAGACTGCAGACATAATACAAGAGATGGTTAGATACTGAAGACATGATACAAGAGATGGCCAGAGACTGTTGACATGATACACGACATGGTTGGAGACTGCAGACATGATACAGGAGATAGTCAGAGACTATTGGAATAATACAAGAGATGGTCAGAGACTGAAGACATGATACAAGAGATGGTCAGAGACTATTGGAATAATACAAGAGTTGGTCAGAGACTGCGGACATGATACAAGAGATGGTCAGAGAATGTTGACATGATACAAGAGATGGCCAGAGACTGTTGACATGATACAAGACATGGCTGGAGACTGCTGACATGATACAGGACATAGTCAGAGACTATTGGAATAATACAAGAGGTGGTCAGAGACTGCGGACATGATACAAGAGATGGTCAAAGACTGTTGACATGATACACGACATGATTAGAGACTGCAGACATGATACAAGAGATGGTCAGAGACTTTGGGCATATACAGGAGATGATCAGCGACTATGGGAATAATAGAAGAGGTGGTTTGACACTGCGGATATGCTGCAGAAGACTGTCAGAGACTGTGAACGTGACATAGAAGTTGTTGGAGACTGGGGACATGCGAAAGAGAGTCATAGGCTGGAGCTATATTACCAGAGACTGCTAGAGATCACTGCTATAACAGGGCATTAGGGAAAGACAGATTAGTGATTGCAGGTGCCCCTGAGGGTCACACAAGAAGTAGCAAATGCAAGCCGCCAGGCCGCAGGTTGGGCACCAAGGCTATAAGGGAGACAGTACATTTATAATACAATTCAATACAAGAGGATAAATGTAAGGAGTTGCCTCAAACACATTAATCTGGGCATAGGGGCGGGTACCATCATCCTTAGTAGTAGGATTTTGGAAAAGAATACCTAGAGCTGTCCAAAGCATGCCACCAGTGTATAGGAAGGACAGGACTATGTCGGTACCCAAGGATTAGGCCAAGCTTATAATAAAATAACAATTTATTTAGAAAAATACATTATTAAAATTGGTTTGTACACAAAATAATTTGTAGACAGTTGATAACAACCATACCAAATTAATACTGTTGGTTCCAAAAGATTAGATAAACCCCATAAATACTGTGGGGGGCTAAGATGTAGATCGCAAGGTAGTCCTCTACATGTTTAGCGACTACAGCTGCTTCTTCAGGAGGAATCAGTTATCGTCATCTACAAGGTAAATACAATCTCATAATCATATGGTCGTAAGAGGTATTTAGTAGCAAAATAGGGTGAAACAGCGATACAAAATAATATGTATATAATGTGAAACTGTGTTATTAAGAGTCCATACATTCATGCATTGCTTACCAGTGGAAACCAGTAGTGCATGGAGCAGCACCTAATGAGGCACCCGAAGGTAGTTCCCCCACGGTGGACACGGGAGACAGTTCAAGGCATTGGTTACTGTGATTTCAAAAGATAACGATAGTATGATAGTAGGTGAGAGTACTTGACTGATAGAAAGCACAGTCAACACCGTGTATATTCTTGTGGGGACAGCAAATGGAACCCGAGGTAAGGAAGAAAGTCTAAAAAGAAGAAAAGAAGAGGTACAGAGTGGGAGAAGGGGAAAGAGAGGGTAAAGCTGACCATAGATTACATTAAAGGGAAATTGGGACTTTAAATGAAGCTGTTGAAATGCGGAGGTGGTGATAGAAAATAGTTTTATTCATATCAAAATAGAGTAATTTCATATATATATATATATATATATATATATATATATATATATATATATGCACAAGGTATAAACATAATGGTACAAGGTATATAGAAATAAACAATAAATAGGGATATAATCATAATGATCAATTGATAATGTATTCGATATAGGGATGGAGGCTCCTACCCAGGCCTCATATAAAGTCCCAAACCTTTCTCTTTTTCCACAGTTTGTATAGACATGGAAGCGGTTGAAAAGCTGTATTAGCAGTGTTCCCCTGCTATCCACGTGTGAGGTGTATTCTCAGATGCCTGCATTCCCTGTCAGGGATCTGCACATCTGAGATAGCCAAGAACATACTGGATATATTGGTGTATGTATTTATTATCCTTATCAGTGACAGCAATATATGGCATTCCCGGCACAGGTCCTACAGTTATAATTGATTTATACCTTTATATACATAGATGTACAATCTTTATATTCATGCGCCCCCACCGCTCTGGCAATGTTTTGCATCTTTGGGGTCATTGGGCTTGTTCATGGTGTGTGGGGGGGTCCCTTCCACGTTGCGGGAGCTGCGATGCGCCTTGTGGGTCCTCCCCCTCCTCCCTGCATATCCGAGCTCGGGAGATCGGGTGAACGCCCCTTCGCGCATCGGCGCCACGGTCCTCACATCAAGCGCTTGGCGTCAGTCATAACGTCATTGCGCTGATGTTGAGAGCGCCAACTGCGAGGTTCCTGTGGGGGTGGCTTGGCACCAATCACTGAGCGATCCAGCTCGGGTGCGGACGCCGTCCCCCTTGGGCTCACGCATGTGGCGTTGGTGGCGTGCCTATACATATACCCTCAGTCGGAGCCGGCTGCTCACACGGCTGGTCTCCGCCTGGGGCTCTTGCACACCAGCCATTTCTTTGCTTGGTGTTGCATGGCATGCAGCTTGGGTAAGTGTCATTTGGTCTAGGTTCACCTTGGTTGTTACATTTTTCATTGCACGCTTTTGTTTATACACATCCACATTACACATTATACCACTGCGCTACATTTTTCTGCCGTGTTTACTTCGATTTTTGTCAGTCACTTCTCAGACATAGGTCAGCTCACCTCACACTCATCTTCATCACACTCATTCATTTAATATTCTTTTTTTTCCCCCGACTCATCACCATACATACAGACACTTTGGGTATATTTATATATTACCTCAATTTATCACTTAATTTTACACACACTTTTACTCATTTGTTCCCAGATACCCCTGTCTGTTGGCTCACACACCAGCACTTTTGTTTATGGAGACCATCCCAGGCACCTTAACATCATCCCAAGCTGTTTATGTACAACACGCCGCCTCAGCTCCCGTGATGTGCTTCATGCCTCTGGTTCACCGTGTCTCGCTCGCCCCATATTGCACTCATGACCGGGGTTGGTGAGTGCGCTTGTTTAATACTATCTTTATCCCCCTCTATTAGAGTGTGGCTTACCTTGTTTGTACAATTAACAGGAATCTGTCGCATCTGCTCCTAACGAGTGGAGATACATCCACCAAACGCGTAGAGCTACCTGATGCTACAGAGACACATAATACGCCCTGATGATGTCATTATCATGAACCTAGTACTCTTAGAATTACTATGCGAACACAGGTGCCGGGCATGCTGTTTTCAACATTTGTAGGCCATATTGCTGTTGTATATATCATCAATTGATCATTATGATTATATCCCTATTTATTGTTTATTTCTATATACCTTGTACCATTATGTTTATACCTTGTGCTTATATGTATATATATGAAATTACTCTATTTTGATATGAATAAAACTATTTTCTATCACCACCTCCGCATTTCAACCGCTTCATTTAAAGTCCCAATTCCCCTTTAACCACTTCCCACCCGGCCACTGCACATAAACGGCCGGTGGGCTATCTCTCCTTCTGAGTGGACGTTCAGGAACGTCCCTCAGAAGTGTCAGGATCGCGCGTGCAGCGGCGCAATCCCGATGCGCTTGTGTCACCCGGACATGGCGCATCCCCGATCGGTAGGAGGGCTCTGCAATTGGCCCTCCTGATCACATGGCGGCCGTGTCGAATCACAGCCATCATGTCATGTAAACACAGAGCCGGTTGCTAGGCAATCTGCTCTCCTCTCCTCACACGGAAGTTGTCAGTGAGGAGAGGAGAGCGGATCGCTGCAGCCGGCTGGTGATCAGTGAGTATGAGCTGTTTTTTACAGCTTTTTACTCATTGATCACCAGTCTAGTGTCCCCACACATGTAAAAAAACACAAAGTAGACACACAATGTCCCCAAAACACATGTCCCCAAAACACATGTCCCCACATAGTAAAAACACCTGTCCCCCACATATGTCCCAGTAAAATCACATGTCCCAATGATTATCTGCACACATATGTCCGTGATCACCTGCGCACATCTGTACATGATCATATGCGCACATGTGTCCGTGATCACACGAACCAATTATTATACACTTAACGGGATTTTTTTAAACAAAAACATGTAGCAGAATACATTTTGGCTTAAATTTATGACAAAATTCGATTTTATTGGATTTTTATTAAAATAGAAAGAAGAAAATATTGGCTTTTTTCCAAATTTCCACTCTTTTTTTCGCTTATATCGCAAAAAATAAAAAACGGAGTCATGAATAAATACCACCAAAAGAAAGCTCTATTTGTGGGAACAAAATGATAAAAATTTCATTTGGGTACAGCATTGTATGACCGCGCAATTGTCACTGAAATTGTGAGAGCGCTGAAAGCTGAAAATTGGTCTGGGAAGGAAGGGGGCGAAAGTGCCCAGTATTGAGGTGGTTAATGTATTCGATATAGGGATGGAGGCTCCTACCCAGGCCTCATATAAAGTCCCAAACCTTCCTCCTTTTCCACAAGCTGACCATAGATGAGCCAGTTTTTATGTTCAGTCAGCGGGTTGAATAAAAAACTGAACCTGATTCCCCCATCCACACATTCAAGGTGGATGGGGGAATCCTCCCCACTGTGTCTTTGAATCCTGACAGTGGTAAGAATTCCCCACCATCAGAATACACAAATCAGCACAGCAGTCTATAGCCGGCAGCACTGATCAAACAGTGGCCATACATGGATCGAAATTCGACCAGTACCTGCTGAATCAGACCAATTTCCATCCATGTATGAGACCATCACATGAGAGCTTACAATCTAATAGGGAGGGGCTAGTGATAAAAAAGTATGGTATTCAATTTTCTTTAGAAATTTTATTTTAGATCTAGTGATGTCATCACTGGGTCTCTGTGCTTCTCTATGGAAAGCAGATAGATCATAGCTGGTAGGAGGGGCCAGCAGGGTGCTGAACATAATTTCCTTCGAAACATCACAGCCCCCTGAATCAGTACCCAACTCATGAGCCCTCAGTTCTGATACAAGCAGTGGGCTGGCTCATGGGAGGAGTTATGTAAAGATCAAAATGCCTTAAAAGGTGGGTGTCAGTCTGGAGGAGTGGGCAGTCCTAGACAGACTGTATGCAGACTGCCCCATGTAAGGCTGAGCCTCCATGACTGATAGAACTGAAATCCATTGAATGAAAGAGGCAGGGGCAGTCTGGTTAAAGAAAGACAGTGCTATTTGATTCTAGATAGGCTCTATTTGACTTGCTGCAGATTCCAATGCACACTATGAGAAGATCACAGTGTGCAGAGAAATTAGCCTAAGCCATCTCAGTATAAGAGAGGAGCCTGTACAACTGGGCAAGACTGAAGGGAAGGCCGGAGGTCATATTTAAAGTGGATTTAAACCCGATTCATGAGGCACATATATCTTTAGTGTTTTCTTATCTCTCTTCAAAACCATAAGGCCCGTAGCTTTCTCCTGCTCCGTTCTTCTGTTATCAGCATGATAACTTCTCTGTTTTCTCTGTGATAAAACCAGGCTGAAATTTGTGTCAGGGTGGGTTCTATAAATAGATTAGCAGAAAGCTGGTCTATTCACAGCACAGCTCTGCAAGTCTCTGCCTATGTGGAGAGGGGGTGTGTGCCTTTTCCTCCAATCAGCTGTCTCATAGTGTATGGCAAGAATTCACTCCCACAGGTGAATCAGGAAGAGTAAATTGCAACAGAACGTGCACTTTCTAAACAGTATATAGAGCTGAAGACATGTAAAACTTATGTAGGGAGATTTGTTCCATCTCTGTGTATCATCTGAGGCTGTTCACTTCACTGGGTATAGGAGAGAGTTTACATCCACTTTAAAGAACACAATTTATTTAAATTCCCTCCACCAAGTGCAATTTCTCACAATGCAAATGTCAAGTGTATGAGAAGGGCACAGGCATGCGTTGTGGATCTTATATTCCTCTTATATTCCTCTTATACATTGGCTGACACACCACAGGAAGCGTATCAGTTGATCATCCCAGCTTCAGGACATGTTTTATCACGGTGGAGGAAATAGATAAAGAGAGATCCCGGATGTGAAGATCGAGATTAAAGTCTATATAAACCCGTACAATGAACTTCTCTTACTTGTTCCCTTTTAATCTGCAAAATATTCCATTAAAGATGATACAGTATATCAGAAATCCAGCGATCTCATAACTTTCTATGCTCTCTTCTGCATTGGTATCAGTTACATTGCTCCCAGTTTTTTTTCTGTAGACTACAGAACACACCCCTATTTTATGTAGATGAAGAGAGGGGGGCTAAGAGATGCAACTCCCCAATCCACTTCTTGATAGATCAGCAACCCACCTGCTTGTAGCCCTCCACCTCTGCCGTTTTGTGCCAAACACCATGAAATCGCCAAAAGTAGTTCAGCAACGACTTTTTCAACAGTGCCATTGCCGACAATAGGGTGCAACTTGTCATGGGATTTGACAAGTCGCTCTGGTGTGAATGCGGGCTTAATGTTGCTGTGTTTTAGGTCAAAAACAACCCAAAATGCGCATTATTGTTTCTGGGCTACACTAGGGGTGCAAACGACAATTAACATACACATATGTGGTATCACTGCAATCGCCAGGAGAATGAGAATTCATTTATACCTAGGTGGATGCATCTGTCCCCCGGCGCCTCTGCACTTAGAACCAAGCGATCGAACACTGCCGATGGCTCGGTTCTCACAGCTCCCTGAACAGAGAGCTGCTGACTGTCAGTCACAGCTCTCTGCTCTGCCCCCTCCTTGCCTATTGGAGTGCTGAGCTGTGGAGGGGCGGGGAGCGGCCGGCTCAGGCTCTTAGCGGCTCGCTGAGAGGCTAAGCCGGGTGTCGGCACCTGGCGGATCCAGACTCCCATTGTCGTGGACCGACTTCTGTGACGTCAGCAGAGAGCGCACTTCAGTCCGCTCTCTGCTGAAAACGGGTCACAGGAGCGCAAAACGAATTGCACTCCTGCGATCCATAGGAGAAGTACAGCCAAACAAGCTTTGGCTATACTTCTCCTTTAATCTTAAAAAAAAAAAAAAAGGAGGACAGAGTCAGAGGCAGAGGTGGGCGAATGGTTTGGCCTGAGCATGAGTTCAGGCCAAACATTTGCCTCTTCAGTCAATTGCCGAACATCTGAATTTGCAGGGTGTTCGTCCCGACAAACACCCTGCAATGCTATGAGCGTTGCACAGTGCATTCTGTGCCCTGATTGGGCAAAGCTTTGCCCAATCAGGGCGCAGTGTAAGCTGATTGGTAAAGAACGGGGCCGGGAAGCCAACCGCTGCGTCCTTAACAACCGATGAGTCGTCAACTGTCAATGGGTTTCCCTGCTGACAGCTGAAATAAAAAAAAAAAGAAAAAGTGCCAGTAAAAAAAATAAAGAAAAAAAACTGCATTATTTGCAAGTAACTTTTTTTCAATTTTGGCGTGTGGACTGGGGGGGGGACCACACGCCGTTTTTTTCTTTATTTTTTAATAGCCTGGTGCCGGCAATTGTAACTGCGAGTCATTTTAAATGGGATTTTTTTTCTTTAGTCAGTTGTGTAATGTCAGTTTTGCTGTAGCATGTTCTGTATATACTACAAATGCGCCACTTTACAGGCACATTAACCACTTCAGCCCTGGAAGGTTTTACCCCCTCCCTGACCAGAGCACTTTATACAATTTGGCACTGCGTCGCTTTAACTGGTAATTGCGTGTCATGCAATGCTGTACCCAAACGAAATGTGCATCCTTTTTTTCCCACAATTAGAGCTTTCTTTTGGTACTATTTGATCACCTCTGTGGTTTTTAATTTTTGCGCTATAAACAAACTATAAACAAACAAAAAAAAAAGCGTCAATTTTGAAAAAAAAACAATATTTTTTACTTTTTGCTATAATAAAGATCCACAAAAATGTTTTTAAAAAAACAAATTTCTTCATCAGTTTAGGCCAATATATATTCTTCTACATATTTTTGGTAAAAAAAAAAAAAAATCACAATAAGCGTATATTAATTGGTTTGCGCAAAAGTTATAACGTCTACAAACTATGGGAAAGATTCATGGCATTTTTATTATTATTTTTTTTTTTTACTAGTAGTGGCGGTGATCTCCAATTTTTAGCGGGATTGTGACATTGCGACGGACAGATCGGACACTTTTGACACTTTTTTGGGACCACTGACATTTATACAGCGATCAGTGCTATAAAAATGCACTGATTACTGTATAAATGTCACTGGTAGGAAAGGGGTTAACACTAGGGGGCGATCAAGGGGTAAAATGTGTGTTCCCTCAGCGTGTTCTAACTGTATGGAGATTGGACTGAGTAGGTGAGGAGACATATCGCTGTTCCTACTTACTAGGAACAAACGACATGTCTCCTCTGCTCTGACAGCACAGGGATTTGTGTGTAAATCCCCGTGCTGGCGCTCGTGCACGCGATCGCAACCACCGGCCACACGCATCGGGTCCCCTGCCATGCAGTGGCCTCTGGCGGCTCTTAAAGGAAACTCCGTACGGGTACAGGGTTTCGTGCAGGGGAGCCATTCTACCCCCGTAAAATAGACGTAAAATAGCTGGTCGGGAACCGGTTAATGGGGGGCCCCAGGCATGATATTTAAAAGAATTTTTCATTTTCATTGTTTCACTTTAAGCATCATTAAAATCACTGATCCTGAAAAAAAAAACAATCTTTTTTTTTTTTGTTTTTTAATACATGTCCCCCAGAGCAGTACTCAGACCCCCATACCCCTTTTAAGCCTTCAAAATGGGCCTTTTTGATTTTTCCTCTTCGGCTCCCATAGACTTCAATGGTGTTCGCCATTCGCTTTAGAACTTTTCCCCCGTTTGGGCGTTCTGCTGCGAACTAAACAGGGCGGGTGCACGGCCCATCTCTAGTCAGAGGGTCAGTGTAATATTCGAGGGGAACGGGGTCCAGGGGGCAGTTAGAAATAAGTTTAGCAACCTCGTCTATAGTAGCAGGGTTGAATAAGGGGAGTGTTGAGTGTACCTGTGGACATGGGGCTATTAACCACTTCCCGACCGCCCACCATAAATATAATGCAGCTGGGCGGCCGCTCTCTCTCAGATCACCTACCTAGTACTTGATGATCTGACGCTTCCGGGTCTGGGGCGCTCATGCGTGATCCCAGTGGGATGTGTGATCACAGCGGGAGCCCAGCGGCGGGATCCCGTGGACTAGATGTCCGCCGGCACACGCCGGTTGTACAGTACACAGGCAGCACAGCGATCTGCCTATGTAAACAAGGCAGATTGCCGTTCTGTCAGTAGGGAAGGCATGGATCCTGTGTTGCTGCAAAGCAGGGACATGGATCTATGTCTTCTCTTAGTAAAAGCACCTCCCCACAGTACACAAGCACTGGCTAGGCACACGTTTACCCTTTGATCGCCCCTTAAGTTAACCCCTTCCCAGCCAGTGTCATTAGTACAGTGACAATGTATATTTTTTAGCACTGATCACTGTATTGGTGTCACTGGTCCCTAAAAAATGTCAGTTAGGTGTCCGATTTGTCTGGTGCAATATCGCAGTCCTGCTATAATTTGCTGATTGCCGCCATTACTAGTAAAAAAAAAAAAAAAGACACCCCATTGTTTGTAGACGCTATAACTTGTGCACAAACCAATCAATATACAGTGGAACCTCAGATTACGAGCATAATCCGTTTCAAGAGTATGCTCGTAATCCAAAGTACTCGCATATCAAAGCGAGTTACCCCATTGAAGTCAATGGAAACGAAAATAATTTGTTCCGCATTGACTTCAATGGCATGCAATACCGCATGCGGCCAGAGGTGATGGGGGCCCCGGAGAGCCTCGGAAACAGCAGAGGGAATGAGGTTTGCTGACCTCGGCAAGCCTCGTTCCCGAGGTCAGCCGAGATGTCCTCGGGCCTTTCCGTGCATTTCCGAACGGCGCCGATCGTCTGCGATCAGCGCCGCTTGGATCCGGCCCCCCCCCCACCTCAGGCCAAACACGGTACTGCACACGCTTTGGACTGAATCGTGCTCGTTTTGCGAGACAACACTGGCAAATCGAGTTACGATTTTTAAAAATACAGTGCTCCTATTGCGAAACGCTCGTTAACCGCGTTACTCGCAATCCGAGGTTCCACTAAACACTTATTTTTTTTTTCCCAAAAATATGTAGCAAAATACATATTGGCCTAAAGTGATGAAGACTTTTTTTACTGTATATGTTTTATTTGGATTTTTTTATTTGAACATTATATATATATATATATATATATATATATATATATATATATATTTTTTATAAAATAATATTTTTTCTAAAAAATATTTTTTATTTGAATATGTTTTAAAGTAAAAAATATCTTTTTTTTTTTTAATTTTTTAAAATATTGTCGGTATTTTTTTGTTTAAAGCGCAAAAAAAAAACAAAAAAAACGCAGAGGTGATCAAATAACACCAAAAGAAAGCTCTATTTGTAGGGAAAAAAAGGGACATCAATTTTATTTGGGTACAGCGTCGCACGACCGCGCAATTGTCAGTTAAAGCGAAGCAGTGCCGTATCGCAAAAATAAAAAATGGCCTGGTCATGTAGGGGGGTAAATCTTTCGGAGGTCAGGTGGCTAACATTATTAAAGTATAACTAAGGGCAAAACTTTTATTTTAGTATTGGACAGAGTGGAGAAGGATTAGAACCCCCACCAGTTTTTATTGCTCCCCTTTGGGGAGATTCACCCTCTCTATTTGTCCTGTTTCTCGTTATCACAGAGAGTGAACGTAAAAGAAAATCCTGACTTATGAGTTGTCACCAGAACAGGAATAGAGGGGAAATCTTCCGATGGGGACACTAGTTCTGGGGACAGCCAGGGATTCTCTCACTTCGGAGGGATTTTTTCTTACTTCCTGTTTTGGTTATGGGACAGGAAGTAAAGGGAAATCTCCCCAATGGGACACAGATGGCAAAAAATGTAAACCTGACAGGGGTTATAATCCGACTCTACCCAAAACGAGAAAAAAATTGCCTTTAGTTTTACATGATTAAAGTGTAACTAAAGGCAATTTTTTAAACGTCGCCTATGGAGAGTTTTAAGGGTAAAAGTTTGTCGCCATTCCATGTTGGGTATCAATTTACTCGACGTAACATTGTCTTTCACAAAATAAAAAAAAATTGGGCTCACTTTACTGTTTTATTTTTTAATTCAAAAAAGTGTTTTTTTTTTTTTCCAAAAAAAGTGCACTTGTAAGATCGCTGCGCAAATACGGTGGGACAGAAAGTATTGCAACGACCGCCATTTTATTCTCTAGGGTGTTATAAAAAAAAATGTATAATGTTTGGGGGTTCTAAGTAATTTTCTAGCAAAAAATAAGTTTTTAACTAAACAACAAATCTCAGAAGGAGGCTCGGTCGTTAAGTGGTTAAAAAAAAAATGTCTTTAATTTTCCTTTATTATTATCATTATTATTGCTATTCTTACTATTTGGGGTTTGTGATTGCGACCCCTCCAGGGCACACCACACACCTAATCTGCCCCCTTCTCCTGCACTCCTCATTTGTAAATCAGTGAATTTTGACATTCACCGAATATTCTCTGTTATGGGAAGCTCGTGGAGCAGGAGGATTCCCCTGCAGTGAACGCTGGGTGAATGTCACACAGCAGACTTCTCCGGACTTCCTCATATAGAGAGAGCTCAGAGAGACACTGCAGACCAGGCAGCCAATGGGAGGCAGGCAGCTCCAGGGGCAGGGGGAGTGGTCGGATCCTGGAGGTGGGCGTGGAAGTCATGCTGTCACTGGAGGGGAGTGCTGTGGTGGGCGCGGCTATGGGGGAAGGAGATTAGTCTCCCCGGGGTGGGCGGGGCGGTGGCCTGGGAAGTGATGATCGGGGTGTGTGATTGGCAGGCGCAGCGCAGAGTGCTGTGTGATCGGGACACATGATGAGTGTGATGTCAGTGCGGGGCACACCGGGCTCCTGATCTCACCTATGATGGGCCTCTCCATACTGATCCTCTCCCTGGGGGGGATCCTCCTCTGCTACCAGGCTGCTTCTCAGGGTGAGTACCCGGATCAGGAAGGCTTACCCCCCTCTGATCTCCCAGAAACTTACTTTGTATTTCTTCTTCTTACTTTTCATTCTTTTATGTCATCTGGATACCAGATTGTATCAACTCCATTGTACTGCAGTGTATGGACACAATCCTGATTGTACAACTCCATTGTACTGCAGTGTATGGACACAATCCTGATTGTACAACTCCCATTGTACTGCAGTGTATGGACACAATCCTGATTGTACAACTCCCATTGTACTGCAGTGTATGGACACAATCCTGATTGTATCAACTCCATTGTACTGCAGTGTATGGACACAATCCTGATTGTATCAACTCCATTGTACTGCAGTGTATGGACACAATCCTGATTGTATCAACTCCCATTGTACTGTAGTGTATGGACACAATCCTGATTGTATCAACTCCCATTGTACTGTAGTGTATGGACACAATCCTGATTGTATCAACTCCCATTGTACTGCAGTGTATGGACACGATCCTGATTGTATCAACTCCCATTGTACTGTAGTGTATGGACACGATCCTGATTGTACAACTCCCATTGTACTGCAGTGTATGGACACAGGCTGATCGCTGACCATGCAGTTTACAATCTGATTGTGCAATCACCTTAACGGTGATCATACTATGTGCAATCTCCTTTATGGTGACCACACACTGTGCAACCTGATTGCGCAATTGCCTTCAGATCTACTGTCATATTGCCTTTTTCATACATTTTTTTCCCATGTATGGTCAGATTGTAAGATGTATGGTGATTGGTGACCCTTAGGCAGCCTATACATTGACTATTCAATGTAGGGACGAGTCGCTCCCACTGCTGTATTCTGCCTTCCCTGCCTGTAGAACAGAATGATTGGTGATTCAGAATTCTTTTATTAATCCCAGAGGGGAATTACTAAATTGATGGCTATATCCGGCAATACTGATCATTAGGGAGAAACCTGACAGGTTATACACGAGTCGATCAATAGAATGACTTGTGTACAACCAGCTAGCTCATACATGGATTACAATTCGGCCAGTTCCTGCTGAACCATCCAAATATTGAACCATGAATGAATGGCCGGCTTTAGATTTACCAAAACTGTATTTGACCTCCTATTACACCGTTTTGGTAAATCTACGGGTTACCATACACCATACAATCTCTGCACAGTCATCTTTAGATCCAGCGATTATAATGTGAGGATCTACCTGATCTGCCCAGTCAGGCCCCTACACTACATAGTAGTTGGTAGATTGAAAAAAGATTGTACAATCAGATTGTAATGTGTGTGGTGAGCTTAAATGAGATTCTTAAGGCCGGGTTCACACCTATGCGAATTGGATGTGGATTTTCCCCCCGCATCCAATTGGCATAGCAGGAGAATATGACCAGCTCTCTATGGAGTCGGTTCACATATCTCCGGGGCGGTTGCGGAGCGCACTGCACAGAAACAAGCTCAGTTTCAGGACTGAATTCAGGCAAAGATTCGTCCCTGGACCGGAGAATGGGGACACGTTCCTGTGCCATCCGCAGCCGGTTCCAGTGTAAACCGAGCCAAATGTAGAGGTTCTGGTGACCAACCTGTAGCCTAGGGCCCTTCTGTGGCCCCATGATGCCTCTTTTTGTTGACAACAATAATAACCCCCAGGCATTGCAGTCAGTGGCCCCGATAATAACCTCCGACATTGGGTGTCAGTGGCCCCGATAATAACCTCCGACCTTGGTGTCAGTGGCCCCGATAATAACCCCCGACATTTGTGTCAGAGGTCCTGATAATAACCCCCAGTACTGGTGTCAGCGGCCCCGATAATACCCCCCTGACACTGGTGTCAGAGGTCCTGATAAAAAGAGCATTGTAAGTGAATACATTTTTTTTTTTTTTTTTTTTAATGGAAAGGAAAAATACTACAAATAAACATTTAATAATCTTGTTTTTTGTGCCTTTACCTGCAAGTGGGTGAACGGGTCTCTTTAGAGGCTTGGTCTGTCCCATTGGCTTTTCCATGTTTCAGGGACTGCAGTGAATGGATTTGCTCTTGGATTTTGACACAGCCCTTATCAGTGAAGTCTCAGTTCTCATGCTGCAGTCTTTTTAAGTCCAAGAAGGGAGAGTGTGCCTCTTTGTACCTCTGCTGAATGAAGTGAAGAGCTCAACCCTTCTTGTGCCCAAGCCATGCTATAAAAACACAAGACCCCATTATTGGCCAGTGACTGACACGTGTATTGCATATTGAAGTAACAATTATGTGATTTTGTGTATGCGATCCGGGGGGGGGGGGGGGGGTGCGCCACTAGCGCTGTGATTGAACACAGTGGGAGCCAATCGGCGGGTTCAGGCATCCATGATGGCGGCCGGGACCCGCCGATCGGTCGGAGGAAAGTGAGAACAGCGGTCTGCCTATGTAAACAAGGCAGACCGCTGTTCTGTCCGAGTAAAAGAGAGATCTTACGGATCTCTTTTTTTTTTTTTTTTTTGCTCAAGTGCATCCGTCACCCACACAGTTAAAAATCACCCCCTAGGAGCACACTTAACCCCTTCCCTGCCAGTGTCAGACCGTGACAGTGCATTTAATTAGCACTGATCACTGTATTGGTGTCACTGGTCCCCAAAATGTGTCACATTTGTCCGCCGCAATGTCGCAGTCCCACTAAAAATCCCTGATCGCCGCCATTACTAGTAAAAACAATTAAAAAAAAAAAAAAAAAGTCCATAAATCTATCTCATAGTTTATAGACACTATAAGTTTTGCACAAACCAATCCAATATACGCTTATTGGGATTTTTTTTTTTTTTACCAAATATATGTAGCAGAATACATATTGGCTTAAATCGATGAAGAAATGTCGATTTTTTTTTTTTTTTTTTAATTTTTTTTTTTTTTTTTTTTTTTTGTTTATAGTGCAAAAATATAAAAAAAAAAAAAAAAATCAGAGGTGATCAAATACCACCAAAAAAATACTATTTGTGGGGAAAAAAAGGACATCGATTGTATTTGGGTGCAACATTGCACGACCGCACAATTGTCAGTTAAAGCGACGCAGTGCCGTATCGTAAATAATGGTCCGGTCAGGGAGGGGGTCAAATTTTCTGGAGCTGAAGTGGTTAACCACTTCAGCTCCGTAAGTGAATGACCAGATACTGGTCGGCACTGTGTTACTTTAACTGACAATTGCGCGGTCGTGCGATGCTGTACCCAAATACAATTGATGTCCTTTTTTTTCCCCACAAATAGAGCTTTCTTTTGGTGGTATTTGATCACCTCTGCGTTTTTTTTATTTTTTGCACTATAAACAAAAAAAGACCAACAATTTTGAAAAAAAAAAAAAAAAAAAAGTTTTTACTTTCTGCTATAAAACATTCCCAATAAAATAAAAAAAAAAAATCTAAATTTATTCATCAATTTAGGCCAATATGTATTCTGACAATTTTGAAAAAAAAAAACATTTTTTTTTTTACTTTTTGCTATAATAAATATATATATATATATATATATATATATATATATATATATATATATATATATATATATATATATCTATATATATATCTATATATATATCTATATATATATCTATATCTATATCTATCGTATATACTCGAGTATAAGTCGAATTTTTCAGCACATGTTTTTGTGCTGAAAGTGCCCCCCTCGACTTATACTCGAGTCAAGCACTTTTCTGCAGCAAAAAATGTCATTTTCCGAACCGAATTTGGGGCCCCGTATCTCAGGGCCACTTAATGCTAGGAACCCCAAATTTGGTGTGCAAACCCAGTGGAACTGTTACCACAACATATCCAAAGCTGAAGTTCCTAGCAGTAAGTGGCCCCGAGATACGGGGCCCCAAAACCGGTTCGGAAAATGTCATTCTCTGCTGCAGAAAAGTGCTTGACATTTTCTGAACTGATTTTTGGGGCCCTGTATCTCGGGGCCACTCAGTGCTAGAAACCCCAGCTTTGGAAATTTTATGCTGCTAGTTCCACTGGGTTTGCACACCAAATTTGGGGTTCTTAGCACTAAGTGGCCCCGAGATACGGGGCCCCAAATTCGGTCAACTGTGTCCATCTGCAGCAATGTCATTTCGGGACCCTTTGGGTTCAGAGACCCCAAATTTTTGCTGCAGTTAGAGGGCATCTAGGAACCCTTAACTACCGAGTTTGAAGTTCGGGGGACCTATGGCTGCAAATGGGCACAGTGAGGCATGGAAATGGGCACAGTAATGCTGCAAATGGGCATTGTTGACCCTCTTTTCCACTTACAGTAGCTGTGCATTTCTCACCCTCGTCTTATACTTGGGTCAATAAGTTTTTCACTTTTTTTTTTTTTTTTTGTGGTAAATTAGGGCCTCGACTTATACTCGGAACGACTTATACTCGAGTATATACGGTATATAAAAAAAAAAAATAGGACAATATATATTCTTCTACATGTTTTTGGTAAAAAAAAATCACAATTTAGCGTATATTTGTTTGCACAAAAGTTATCACGTTTACAAACTATGGGATAGATTTATGGCCTTTTATTTTTATTTTTTTACTGGTAATGGCAGCGATCTGTGATTTTTAGGGGGACTGTGGCAGACAAATCTGACCCCAAATGACACTTTTTGGGGACCAGTGACATACCAGTGGCATTATTACGTTGATCGGTGCTATAAAAATGCACTGATCAATGTATAAATGACACTGGCAGGGAAGGGGTTAACAATAGTTGGTGATGAAAAGGTTACCTGTGTTCCCTGGGTGTTCTAACTGCGGGGGGGGTTGGGCTGCCAGGGACATGACAGAGATCGCTGCTCCCGATCACTGGGAACAGAAGATCTGACATGTCCCCTGTCAGAACGGGGATCCTCCTTGTTTACAAAGGCAGATCCCCGTTCTGCCTCTGTGCACAACGATCGCAGGCAGACAACGAGTCCGCCAGACCCGCGGGCACGTTCCCACAGCTGGTGAGCATGCCGCCGGCGGCATGCGCCCGAAATCTCACATGTGCGGACGGAGGTACAGGTACGTCGGTTCACTCAGGAGAGCCGACCTGCAGCAGTAAATGTACGTGAGCTGGTCGGCAAGTGGTTAAAGTGCAACTAAAGCCAAAACTTTTTGTGTTTCATTCTGGATAGGGTAAGGGAGGGTTATAAACCCTGTTGGTTCTTTTTTTTTTATGTCATTTGTGTCCCATTGGGGAGATTTTCCTTCACTTCCTGTCCCATAGCCAAAGCAGGAAATGAGAGGAAATCCCTGCAAAGTGAGGGAATCCTGCTGTGTCCCCATTGGAAGATTTCCCTTTTTTTGCCGTTTTTGGGGACAGCCCAACTTTCACTCCTGACAACCAAGACATTCATTCACAGGAATCTGCGAATGCATAAACAACAAGCCCTTTCTGCCACCGCTGCAGATGGACTTGAAGTGTCTGGCCGTACAGAGATACTGGCAGAGAACTGAAGGCAGCGTCTGCAGGAGCCTGACATTGCGCCCGCCATCCACTGATCGTGAAGGGTTAGCATCTCCGTCAGGTTTTTAGGCCTTGTTGGGTTTTAATTGGGGGGGTTATTTCTCTTCACTTCCTGTCCCAGGGAGGCAACAAGTCACTCTAAAGCAAGTGGAAATCGCCTTTTAGTTGTCACCAGAACAAGTGTCCCCATTGGAAGATTTTCCCCTCACCTCTCTGCCAGTGACAACTGTAAGGTTTTGGACTTTCAATTGCTTTCTGTCCCAGTGGTCAAAAGAGGGTGAATCTCCTCAGCAGGGACATGGCGGTAAGACCTCATTCACATGGCTGAGGGCCGTGTTTGCCTCCACTGGGACAGAAAGTGATGAAAAATCTAAAATCTTCCAGTTGTTACTGGCAGAGGGGTGTGGAGAAATCTTCCAACGGGGACACTTGTGTCAGTGACAACTAACATGGGATTTCCCCTCGCTTTTGGAGAGATTTGTTGTGTCCTCAGGACAGGAAGTGAAAAGAAATCTCCCCCAATTAAAATCCAACAGAGTTTCCAACATTTCCCCACCCTGTCCAAAAAAAAGAAAAAAAAATCATTTTGGCGTTGGATACATGTTAACGTCCTATTCGTCTGTCAGGAGGACATTTCATTTTCAGCAGCAGAAGGAAATGAGGATTTTCTGGTTATGAGCGTCCGCTGTGTGACGGTAACCCATCAGCTGGCACCGCGCCTCGCCATCAGAAGCCATGCCAGCTGTGTCAGGGACATTATTACCGCCTTGCGGAACTGTAAACTGTGATAGAAAGATTAATGTAACAGAATAAAACGAAGGCCGAGGAGCACCTGAGGCGGTAATGCCCTCAGAGACACCCTTGTGCCACTCGCAGCAGGAACCCATACCTCTCACCTTTTTTTATTTTTTTTTCTTTGTCCTACTCGTTCTTGCGCTTCTATTATGTTGTCGTGGCTAAACGGTGAACATCCAGCCTTTGGCCATTTTTCCTGGGCCTGACCCTGTGAACCTCTGTTCCCTGATGTGTGCCTGCTTTACATTTGAAAACGTTCACTTCAGCATTTGTTCATGTGTATCTGAGGAAATGGGGACGCTAGGACATGTTGTTTTTTTTGTTTTTTTGTTTTTTTTTTTTTTTATTTGAAACACAATAAAATACATTGAAAGTAAAAATTTAGACCAATGCTGAGACAAAGCCTTAAAAAATACCTGACAGGATGGTCTGTTGCTCCTGGCAACCAGTTAGAATTCCCTTTTTAATTTGCTACCTGCAGGCTTTGGGCCCTAATTGCTGTGAGTAAAACACAAACTTTATTTAGACCCTGTTACACACAATGCCTGGGTTTAGTAGACATAATTGTGTTAAAAAAAATAAAATAAAACATTTACACACACACGACAACACTGAAGAAATGACACTTTGCTACAATGTAAAGTAGTGAGTGTACAGCTTGTATAACAGTGTAAATTTGCTGTCCCCTCAAAATAACTCAACACACAGCCATTAATGTCTAAACCGCTGGCAACAAAAGTGAGTACATCCCTTACTGAAAATGTCCAAATTGGGTCCAAAGTGTCAATATTTTGTGTGGCCACCATTGTTTTCCAGCACTGCCTTAACCCCGCTTGGGCATGGAGTTCACCAGAGCTTCACAGGTTGCTGGTGGATGTTAGAGACTTTGCGCTCCTCCACCTTCCATTTGAGGATGCCCCACAGATGCTCAATAGGGTTTAGGTCTGGAGATATGCTTGGCCAGTCCATCACCTTCACCCTCAGCTTCTTTAGCAAGGCTGCGGTCGTCTTGGAGGTGTGTTTGGGGTCGTTATCATGTTGGAATACTGCCCTGCAGCCCAGTCTACGAAGGGAGGGGATCATGTTATGCTTCAGTATGTCACAGTACATGTTGGCATTCATGGTTCCCTCAACGAACTGTAGCTACATAGTTACATAGTAGGTGAAGTCCATCAAGTCCAAACTGTGTGTGTGATTATATGTCAGTATTACATTGTATATCCCTGTATGTTGCGGTTCAGGTGCTTATCTAATAGTTTCTTGAAACTATCAATGCCCCCCACTGAGACCACTGCCTGTGGAAGGGAATTCCACTTCCCTGCTGCTCTTAAAGTAAAGAACCCTCTACGTAGTTTAAGGTTAAACCTCTTTTCTTCTAATTTTAATGAGTGGCCACGAGTCTTGTTAAACTCCCTTCTGCGAAAAAGTTTTATCCCTATTGTGGGGTCACCAGTATGGTATTTGTATATTGAAATCATATCCCCTCTCAAGCGTCTCTTCTTCAGACAGAATAAGTTCAGTGCTTACAAATTTTCCTCATAACTAATATCCTCCAGACCCTTTATTAGCTTTGTTGCCCTTCTTTGTACTCGCTCCATTTCCAGTACATCCTTCCTGAGGACTGGTGCCCAGAACTGGACAGCATACCCTAGGTGCAGCCAGACCAGAGTCTTGTAGAGCGGGAGAATTATCGTTTTATCTCTGGAGTTCATCCACTTTTTAATGCATGCCAATATTCTGTTTGCTTTGTTAGCAGCAGCTTGGCATTGCATGCCATTGCTGAGCCTATCATCTACTAGGACCCCCAGGTCCTTTTTCCATTTTTCTACATTGAACCTCATTTGCCATGTAGTTGCCCACCCCATTAATTTGTTCAGATCTTTTTGCAAGGTTTCCACATCCTGCGGAGAAGTTATTGCCCTGCTTAGCTTAGTATCGTCCGCAAATACAGAGATTGGACTGTTTACCCCATTCTCCAGGTCGTTTATGAACAAATTAAATAGGATTGGTCCCAGCACAGAACCCTGGGGAACCCCGCTACCAACCCTTGACCATTCCGAGTACTCCCCATTTATCACCACCCTCTGAACTCGCCCTTGTAGCCAGGTTTCAATCCATGTACTCACCCTATGGTCCATGCCAACGGACCTTATTTTGTACAGTAAACGTTTATGGGGAACTGTGTCAAATGCTTTTGCAAAATCCAGATACACCACGTTTACGGGCCTTCCTTTATCTAGCTGGCAACTCACCTCCTCATAGAAGGTTAGTAGATTGCTTTGGCAAGAACGATTCTTCATAAATCCATGCTGATTACTGCTAATGATAAATTAATCTGGTATATAGTCCCTTATCATCCCCTCCAAGAGCTTGCATACTATTGATGTTAGGCTAACTGGTCTGTAATTCCCAGGGGTGTATTTTGGGCCCTTTTTAAATATTGGTGCTACATTGGCTTTTCTCCAATCAGCTGGTACCATTCCAGTAGCACATAAAAAAGAATCCAAGTATTGCTACCGGGATTCAGATAAGTAGCTACTTTTGCAGCAGAAAGTCTAGAACGCTTAGTTCAAAAAAGAGTACAAAATGTATTGATAGTGGTAAAATCGATACTAATCATCTACACAGTATCATTTGTAAAGATGCAAAACAACTCCATACGTTATGCTTCCACGGGTCCCATTCTTGGGATGGATGACCCGGGAAGAGCTAAAAGTGTACAGACACAGACAAACAAAACAAACACACAACACGTACACTGCCCTAATGGTACATTGAACACAAAGAAACATCCCACTCCCACACATACACACACAAACTGTCTGGACGTCGACTGAGAAACCCTATTCACAGGAAAAATTACAACTGTATCGTGTAAAGATTGAGATAGTGATATGGCAATGCCGTGTAAAATCACCGAGCTGTACAGGTTTCCTGTGAATAGTCCCCGGGGGAAGGGGTGGTATTACAAGTTGGTGAGCATGTATATGTATGCACACATGTGTATAATCCACCTAAATTATTAGATTGATTTAATTTATTAAATTAAATGAAGATATACAAGATAAAGTCACTGACTGAGCGATTTTGATCTGAGAAAGCCACATGCGGGTTCCCTATGCACAGGGATCAGTACTAAAGTTGATCAATAGCGGGTCATCCGATTAGATTGCTTGCTGGGTATCTTATCCTCAGAGTAAACAAGAGGGAACTTCATGTATCATGTGGTGACCTTAAAGGAAGAGGCACCCGACATGTAGTATGCCAGTAATATGATGGATCAAATCAAAAAAGGGGCAATACAGCAAAATCCCGTATTGAGGGATTAGTCCCAGAGATGGCTATCAAAACGACTGTTAACGGTAAGGTCAATTAGCTGTATAGTGATAGTTTGCAACTCCCACGCTGGTAATCTTGCTATTGTGTAGGTACATCAGACATTTGTTTCGTCATTTATGCAGTCTTTTCCTAGTTCAGTGGGCGAATACATGTGCAATATGGTGTATAGACGTCTTACCGGTCCGTTGATTGCCTTGGGTGTTCGCCTCCTTTCTGACTACGTGTCCCGTCGGACAGTTCAGTAATCTCAGTCTCTCAAAGTGACTTTTGTTGCCTACGACCTGTTGGCCGCAACCGCTCGTTAGTTGGAGCACGCTATGACGTCACAGCGGTCATGTGACGTCGACTCACGCTGTGCCCTCGTGTGTGGAAATCATGAGGAAGGACATAGGACCAGCGCAACTTCGCACCGAACAACACGCATAGCGTGCTCCAACTAACGAGCGGTTGCGGCCAACAGGTCGTAGGCAATAAAAGTCACAAAACTCACTTTCGATTTTACCATTATCAATAAATTTTGTACTCCCTTTTTTTTTTTTTTTTTTTTTTTTTTTTTTTAGCCAAGCGGTCTAGACTTTCTGCTGCAAAAGTAGTTACCTATCTGAATCCCGGTAGCAATACTTGGATTCTTTTTTATGTGCTAGCTAGGTTTCTTTGGCTACAGCAGCAGCACCAGAGCAGGTGTATATTACCGGGGAATTTTTGAGATAACCAAAATTGGTGCTTGGTTCTGCAGGAGAGGCTTTTTCTTTTTTTCTGCTTTTTTGGTCTACCATTCCAGTATACTGTCAGTAAAAATTAGGAACAATGGTCTGGCAATTACTTGACTGAGTTCCCCAAGTATCCTCGGGTGCAAGCCATCTGGTCCCGGTGATTTATTAATGTTAAGTTTCTCAAGTCTATTCCTAATTCTGTCCTCTGTTAACCATGGAGGTGCTTCCTGTGATGTGTCATGAGGATAAACACTGCAGTTTTGGTTACTGAAGCCCCCCGATTCCCTCGTGAAGACTGAGGAGAAGAATAAATTCGATACCTTCGCCATCTCCCCATCCTTTGTAACCAGAAGTCCTACCTCATTCTGTATGGGGCCAATATGGTCTGTCCTCCCTTTTTTACTGTTTACATACTTAATGAATTTCTTGGGATTTTTTTTACTCTCCTCCGCTATGTGTCTTTCATGTTCTATCTTAGCCGTCCTTATTGCACCCTTACATTTCTTGTTGCATTCTTTATAAAGTCTGAATGCTGATGATCCCTCAACCTTGTATTTTTTGAAGGCCTTCTGCTTTGCTTTTATATGCATTTTTACATTGGAGTTAAGCCAACCAGGACTTTTGTTCGCTCTTTTAAATTGGGCTTCCAGGGAAACAATGCGCTTGTTTCCCTTTTGTTGCCAGCGGTTTAGACATTAATGGCTGTGTGTTGAGTTATTTTGAGGGGACAGCAAATTTACACTGTTATACAAGCTGTACACTCACTACTTTACATTGTAGCAAAGTGTCATTTCTTCAGTGTTGTCACACGAAACGATATATTAAAATATTTACAAAAATGTGTGTGTATGTGTGTTGCACATCTAGAGAGTGACATTTTTGCCCATTCTTCTTTGCAAAATATCTCAAGCTCTGTCAGATTGGATGGAGAGCGTCTGTGAACGGCCATTTTCAAGTCTTGCTACAGATTCTCAATTGGATTTAGGTCTGGACTTTGACTGGGCCATTCTCACACATGAATATGCTTTGATCTAAACCATTCCATTGTAGCTCTGGCTGTATGTTTAGGGTTGTTGTCCTGCTGGAAGGGGAACCTCTGCCCCAGTCTCAAGTCTTTTTTGCAGACTAACCGGTTTTCTTCTAAGATTGCCCTGTATTTGGCTCCATCCATCCTCCCATCAACTCTGACCAGCTTCCTTGTCCCTGCTGAAGAAAAGCATCCCCACAACATGATGCTGCCACCATCATGTTTCACAATGGGAATGGTGTGTTGAGGCCAGGGTGATGTGCAGTGTTAGTTTTCCATCACACAGCATTTTGCTTTTAGGCCAAAAAGTTCCATTTTGATCTCATCTGACCAGAGCACCTTCTTCCACATTTTTTCTGTGTCCCACACATGGCTTCTCGCAAACTGCAAATGGGACTTCTTATGACTTTCTTTCACCAATGGCTTTTTTCTTGCCACTCTTCCATAAAGGCCAGATTTGTGGAGTGCACGACTAATAGTTGTCCTGTGGACAGATTCTCCCACCTGAGCTGTGGATCTCTGCAGCTCCTCCAAAGTTACCATGGACCTCTTGGCTGCTTCTCTGATTAATGCTCTCCTTGCCCGGCCTGTCAGTTTAGGTGGACGACCATGTTTGCAGTTGTGCCATACTCCTTTCCACTTTTGGATGATGGATTGAACAGCGCTCAGTGAGATGTTCAAAACTTGGGATATTTTTTTATAACCTAACCCTGCTTTGAACTTCTCCACAACTTTATCCCTGACCTGTCTGGTGTGTTCCTTGAGACTAGGTTCTCTAACAAACCACTGAGGGCTTCACAGAACAGCTGTATTTATACTGAGATTAAATTACACACAGGTGGACTCGATTTACTAATTAGGTGTCTTCTGAAGGCAATTGGTTCCACTAAATTATAGTTAGGGGTATCAGAGTAAAGGGGGCTGAATACAAATTCACGCCACACTTTTCAACTATTTATTTGTTAAAAATAACCATTTATCATTTTTCTTCCACTTCACAATTATGTGTCACTTTGTATTGGTCTATCACATAAAATCCCAATAAAATACATTTACGTTTATGGCTGTAACAAAATGTCAAGGGGTATGAATACAGAAACTACCCAAATTACCCTGATCAAAAGTTTACATACCCTACTTCTTAATACCCCCTTTAACATCAATGACAACTTGAAGTCTTTTGTGGTATTTGTGGATGAGGTTCTTTATTTTCTAAGATGGTAAAGCTGCCAATTCCTCTTGGCAAAAAGCCTCCAGTTCCTGTAAATTCTTGGTCTGTCTTGCATGAACTGCACGTTTGAGATCTCCCCAGAGTGGCTCAATGATATTGAGGTCAGGAGACTGAGATGGCCACTCCAGAACCTTCACTTCTGCTGTAGCCAATGACAGGTCGACTTGGCCTTGTGTTTTGGATCATTGTCATGTTGGAATGTCCAAGTACGTCCCATGCCCAGCTTCCTGGCTGATGAATGCAAATGTTCCTCCAGTATTTGATAACATACTGCATTAATCTTGCCATCAATTTTGACAAAATTTCCTGTGCCTTTGTAGCTCACACATCCCCAAAAATCAGTGATCCACCTCCGTGTTTCACAATAGAAATGGTGTACCTTTCATCATAGGCCTTGTTGACTCCCCTCCAAATGAAGCATTTATGGTTGTGACCAAAAAGCTCAACTTTGGTCTCATCACTCCAAATGACTTTGTGCCAGAAGGTTTGGGGCTTGTCTCTGTGCTGTTTAGCATATTGTAAACGGGATGATTTGTGGCATTTGCGTAGTATTGGCTTTCTTCTGGCAACTCAACCATGCAGCCCATCTTTCTTCAAGTGCCTCCTTATTGTGCATCTTGAAACAGCCACACCACATGTTTTCAGAGAGTCCTGTATTTCACCTGAAGCTATTTGTGGGTTTTTTTTTCATCCCAAACAATTTTCCTGGCAGTAATTTTAGTTGGTCTACCTGACCGTGGTTTGGTTTCAACAGAACCCCTCATTTTCCACTTCTTAATTAGAGTTTGAACACTGCCGATTGGCATTCCCAATTCCTTGGATATCTTTTTATAACCCTTTCCTGTTTTATACAGTTCAACTACCTTTTCCCGCAGATCCTTTGACAATTCTTTTGCTTTCCCCATGACTCAATCCAGAAACTTCAGAGCTGCACTGAATGAAAGATGCAAGGGTCTGTCAGGAGTCCATAAACTCATTGACCTTTTATACACATACACTAATTACAAGCAAACAGATCACAGGTGAGGTTGGTTACCTTTTAATAGCCACTCAAAGCCCTTTGTGGCAACTTGTGTGCATTTTATCAGGCCAAAATCACCAGGGTATGCAAACTTTCGGTCAGGGTCATTTGGGTACTTTCTGTTGTGATTATGATTTAAAAAGAGTAAACACAGTTGATAATAAATGGCTTTAGCCAAACGCTAACCATGAGTGAAAGAAACGTTTTTGCGATAACATTCATATTCTCTGAAAAATGGCCAAGAAATCATAAATTCTGCCAGGGTATGTAAACGTGTGTGTGTATGTGTATATATATATATATATATATATATATATATATATATATATTTATCGGCGTATAACACTCACCCCAAGTTTAGGAGGGAAGTTTAAGGAAAAAAACGTACATATCAATGCAGCCTTATCAGTGTCCATCTGCAGCCTTCCCCAGTGTCTTTGCAGCCTTCCCCGTGTCATTTAAAATTGGCGCCGCCGGAGGAGAGGAACCACCGGCGCCGACATACACAAAGCCGAGTGTACTTCGGCTAGACTGGGTTCTGCTCACAGTCAGGGGCGGGACTGCGAGAGGAGCCGAGTCCAGCCGAAGTACACTCGGCTTTGTGTATGTCGGCTCCGCTCGCTCCTCTAATCACAATCAGCGGAGATCGGCGTATAACACGCACCCGCGATTTTCCCCTCATTTTAAGGGGGAAAATAAGTGCGTGTTACGGTATGTATGTATATATAGATATATGTGTGTGTGTGTATGAGATATATATATATATATATATATATAATATATATTAATAATTTATTATACACACGCACAGATGTTCCGTAAATTTTTTTGTTTATGTGAAAAACAATAACAAATGCATTGAAAGTGAAAATTTAGGCTGATGCGAAGACTAGGCCTTAAAAATACCTGACAGGAAGGTGTTGCTCCTGGCAACCAGTTAGAAGTCCATTGTAATTTGCTACCTGCAGGCTTTGGGCCTTCTTTGCTATGGGCAACACACACAAGTCCGGGTTTAGTATTATCCACCCAGTCACCAGCTGTGCTCTATTGGGTACAAATTACAGCACAGACCTCCCTCTTTACGTTTTATATTAGGGCCGAAACAACTAATCGATTATGAAACTAGTAATCGATTAATTTCATAATCGATTAATCGGCCAGTAACATAATGTATAAAAGATAAAAGAGCAAATAATCTCTACTGTAAATATTACTTTCACTGTTGCACAGTAAAAAAACGAAGGGCTAATTTTTTATTTTTTTTAACTCCATTATGTTACTAAACGTCTTAGGCCTGGTTCCCACCCATGTGTTTTTTGGTGCTTTTTGCAGGAATGCTCTACAGTTCATTTAACGTTCATATCTATGCTTTTTTCAGCTGCTGTGTATTTGGAAAGGGTCAAGGACCTTTTTCAATGCAAAACGGTGCTTTTTTTGGTTCAATATACTTCAATGGAGAAGCTGCAGAAAAGCATGTAATATTACAGTTCTGCAGATGGGTTACCATCTGAATCTTACTCCAATTTTTCTGAATTATTGGCCCCTAAGCTGACGTCACTGCTCTCTAAATTTGCAACTCTGCCAGCCCTACCTGACTCAATGAATGAGGCGGTTATTGTACTGGTTCCTAAACCAGGAAAGGACCCTCTTGATTGCGCATCGTACCGGCCCATCTCGTTTCTTAATGTCGACGCCAAGATCTTTGCTAAGGTCTTGGCCACCCGACTATCTCATGTAATAGAAGATCTAGTGGGTATAGACCAGACAGGATTTATGCCAGGAAGGGGTACAGATATAAATATTAGGCGCCTATTCCTAAACTTAGCAACATCGCATGACAACACGGGGTCCAGAGTTATTGCCTCTTTAGATGCCGAGAAGGCTTTCGACTCCGTCGAATGGAAATTTTTATGGGAGACTTTACGTAGATTCGGATTTGGTCCCAAATTTATTCACGGAATACGATTGCTGTACCGCTCCCCCCGAGCATGGGTTCGCACTAACAATTGGGTCTCAGACTCCTTTGACTTGTTTCGCGGTACGAGGCAGGGATGCCCGCTCTCCCCCAGCCTGTTTGCCCTGGCGCTGGAGCCCCTGGCAATTGCCATTAGGAGTGCACCGGACGTTCAGGGCCTGCGGGTGGGTATGATGGAAGAGCGCCTCTCCCTCTATGCCGATGACGCGTTATTGTACCTAAATGATGCTGGGCCCTCTCTTCAGGCTGCCTTGCGTATTTTTGACAGTTTTGGTGCACTCTCGGGAGTTAAAATAAATTGGACCAAATCAGTCCTATTTTTTTATAGATGATGGAGCTAACTCTGGACCCCTCTCCTCCCCGTTACAAAGGGTTAGGGAATTTAAATATCTTGGTGTTGTGATCACTAGAAATCCCTCTGATTTTATTATAAAAAATCTGACCCCTGTCCTGAACACCCTACGTTCGAAATGTGCTACCTGGGAGAGTCTTCCTCTGAATCCTCTGGGTCGCATTAGTCTCCTTTAAAATGATAATATTGGCCAAATTTAACTATTTGTTTAGGAATTGTCCGGTTTGGGTCCCCGTCTCGTTCTTTAAGGACATTGACCGTATAGTGGGATCCTTTATTTGGTTGGGGGGGAACCCTAGGTTGGCACGCACTACGTTGTGTTTACCTGCAGATTTGGGCGGACTTGCTCTCCCAAATTTCCAGATATATTTTTGGGCAGCCATGTTGGTGACGGTGCACTGGTGGTTCCAGGGTTCTAGATCCAATGTGGCAACCTGTCTCGAGGCAAATATCCTGGGTTCACTGACGGACCTTCGGAACTTTCCCTATAGAGGACCCAGGGCATATTGTGGGGTCCCTGGGCCTACTAGGGCAACTTGGAGGGTATGGGAGGCGGCTAGGCGCAGATATTTGAGACCTGGCTAATTATCTCCGGCTCATCCCTTATGGGGAAACCCACGACATAAACACTTTCGTATGATACTGGACCCACAGGTGTGGGCCAGATATGGTGTAACCACGTTGGAACACGTAATGTCTGGGGGACAACTGCTCTCCTTGCATGAGCTTACGGCTAAATTTGGGTTGCCCCGTTGGATGGGGTTCCGGTACATACAGCTGAGACATGCGGCCAGGGCTCAATTCCCGCAAACTCCCCTGTTACAGACGGATCCCATTGAAGATCTCCTATCTCCTGGAGACTTGACTAAACCCCTATCCTCTCTTTATAATGCGTTACTGGGAAGGGATTCCCCCAAGATAAATGAACTATGGGAAAGATGGCGGGCTGATATTCCGTCATTGGATAAAGAGGGATGGGAGGACTGTTTAGAGTATGGCCCGAAATTGGTGATAGCATCCAAGGACAAACTGATTCAAGTTAAATTTATACACAGGATCTACTATACACCGCAGAGACTCCATCGCATATTCCCTGAGAGAGACCCCATGTGTCCTAAATGCAAAATTCATATATGTTCTGGGAGTGCCCAGTCGTTGCACTATTTTGGACTAAGATAGTAGGTGAAATCAACTCCAGACTGCTGACCTCTATTCCGCTCTTACCGGCTATGGCGTTGCTGGGGATACATGATGATGAGCAGAGGCCATATCATCTTAAATGACTAATTTCCTTCCTTCTTTTCTATGCCAAAAAAGAAATACTCATGAAATGGATAGATTCTTCCCCTCCATCCTTTTCAGCCTGGGAGGCACAGATTGAGGCAGTAATCCCAATGTATAAAATGACATATATAAACCGTGGCTGTCCGTGGAAGTTTGAAAAAGTTTGGGCTCCGTGGATGGCCTCGTAGAGAAACACTTAGTTCATTACAATCATCTGCCCCAAGAGGGGAGGGTTTTGGAGGGTGGCGGGTGGACGGTACTTGTTGAGAATGGTACTATTATCCCTACGTATTACTTGCGGGCTCTGCATATTGTCTTCCTTATCCTAAAATGTGTAATCTACATATGTTGTGTATTGTACTCTGTTGAATGGTATTCTGTAACTCTAATTTATCTTGTACAACAATAAAGCACCACTGTTTTTGTTAAAAAAAAAAAATATTACAGTTCTGTTTGAAACAAAACAGTCTAGAATTTTTTTTTTTCTTTTAAATAAAAAAAATTTGATCTGAGTCTGATGATATTTACCAGATTCAACCTCTAATAGTATATAGAGTATATCTCTTCTGTCTGTTATTCTCAGAGAGGATTAAAGATTTTACTCCCTAACCATATAGTTGGTTATTTATATTTACCCCTGCATATAAAGATATTTAGGAATAAATTGCCTTTTTTTTAAACTTTACATATTAACTAAATTATACACCACACTTCTTTTTAAGGTTATTAACCGATTAATCGAAACAATAATCGGCCAACTAATCGATTATGAAAATAATCGTTAGTTGCAGCCCTATTCTATATTAATTAAACTGGTGTGTGTGGTGTGTTTTTTTTTTTTTTTTTTCTCCTGGGGGGGGGATCCACATGCTCATTTGCATAGACAACCATGTTTACCAATGGTGCTGTTCACCCTCGTAAATATATACAGTATATACATCTACAGGCAGTCCCCGAGTTACGAACAACTCCTACTTACGAACGGCCTCAAATGCCGGCCACTTGTGCACATCCCATTCTGCAGTACTACATGTACTGCATGGCCAGAAGAGCCCCAGATAACATAACAAGTGCCCGGAACATCCCACATCCATGCACAGGCGGACGTTACACTTACGATTGCAGTGTTCCTACCGGATGTTACACTTACAAATGCAGTGTTGCGACTTACAAACAACTTCGACTTACGAACAAACCTTTAGTCCCTATTGTGTTCGTAACTCGGGGACTTCCTGTATCAGCTGTGGAGGGATGCCAACAGGCATAATAAATTTGTACCAGTTTTTGTCATTAGTCATGTGTATTGCGTACATGTCCTGTAGGTTATGGATTTGTCATCAAGAGAAACCTCAAGACATTTCACAATTGAGGGTTTTACCTCGACAGCAACTTACAACATCAATTTCCAGCAAATGTCACTTATTGTCTCTGGACGCAGCAGGCAAATATGTTTCCATCTGTGGATATGACTTTTAGCATTTATCTTATCAGTAAATATTAACTCTAATGCCCTGTACACATGGTCGGATTTTCTGACGGAAAAAGTGCGATCGGATTGTGTTGTGGGCTCTATCTATCTATCTATCTATCTATCTATCTATCTATCTATCTATCTATCTATCTATCTATCTATCTATCTATCTATCTATCTATCTATCTATCTATCTATCTATCTTAGTCTATAGCTCAACTCAAGGCGAGCATTGTGTGTATATGTGTGTGTATATATAGATAGATTTTTTTTTTTTTTTCCCTGTTTTAATCATTTTATTATATTGATCACATAACAGAGTAGTGAAAAATCCTCGCGTTCTCTGTACATGTAACAAAATTGGTACGTAAATGAGGAGAACTTGGCAAAAAGGTTAGGCCTTCCATAAGACCATGGGGTGGGTACATGGGCATATAAACAGATAAAGCTCGCATTAAGCTATAGACTAAGACATACATGGGTCGAATTTTGAAAGAATTTTCTTTTGAAAATCCTATCTAAGAATTTTCGTTCGTATTTCGCACCATTAGTGGGCTGCAGCAACGGCCGATTTTCATGCGGCAATCAAATTTGAGCAATCGGACATGTTGGAAATTTTTTTGAAAAACGAACGATTTTCTAATCAATGATGGGAGAATCGTGCGAGAAATGTAATCGAAAAAGAAATGCGCATGTGCAAGAAAATTCCCAGAAGGAAAAGAAGATTCCCAGCCACAAATTATTTTCTGTAGCAACATGAGGTGAAATTGGAAGGCTTGGTTGGCCGAATTTCGAAATCGATGGTGGCACCATCAGATCACAAAACGCACAAATTTTCTGATTTTCAAAAGAAAATTCTTTCAAAATGCGACCAGTCAAAGTATAAGATAACAATAACCTCATAAACACTGGGAGGTAGCCATCAAGACAACTACCCAGATAGTCAGAATATGAAAACAAAATACATAAGGATCCTGAGGTGGAGACCTCACTAAAGTGTAGTCACTATAAATAGGCCTATAAAACGAGAAAACCTTTATCCAGTGAATATAGCTTCCAGAATACTATCCATTGCTCAGCAACATGATGGTCCCATATTAGGGACTCCGATCCCCAGAGTGCAAACGCGAGCAACTGAAATAAAAAAGAGAGAGAGCCATTAGAGCATGGTGCCAAGGCTAGGATGAATCAGGGGAGCCATAGAAGAGTTGAGAAGAGAAGGAAAGAGGTGAATCCATCCGGGGATCCTCTATCGATCATCCATAAAGTTGGTTTTGTTCATTTGGGCGGGACCTGCAAATAAGCAAGCCAAGGGGGACCATATTTTGTCAAAAATAGATAGTCTATCCTGTAGGACACTCACGATTTTTTCATTCAACATGATACATGTGAGTTTCCTTTTGACTAGCTCAATGTCTATAACAGGACCTTTTCATGGTGTCACTATAGCAATTTTGGCCGCCCGAACAGAAAGTAAATTAAGCTTTGAGAGTGTCGCGGGATATTTTCAAAAGGCTTGTTTAGTAGGGCGATACTTCCGTCCCTTAGTGATCTTAACCATCGTGACTGAGAAAATAAATGAGCAAACCTTCATCCAAAAATGACAAACCATGGGGCACGTCCAACCACACATGTATCGGTGTGCCTATCTGGCCACAACCCCTGAAGCAGCAAGCTGATGTACCTGGATCCATCTTTGACAGACGCTCCGGTACCAAGTACCATCTGGCGTGGACGTTGTAGCTTGCTTCAGTCAAGGCAACATTAAAGTGGAGTTTCGCTTAAAAAAAATAAGTCAGCAGCTACAAATACTGCAGCTGCTGACTTTTAATAATCGGACATTTACCTGTCCTAGCGATGCGGGGGAACGAAGCCCCGCTCCTCACCCCCTCCTCTCTGCAGAGCCGGCATTGTCACTGTGGGCGCCCGGCTGTGGCTTCACAGCCAGGCACGCACTGCGCACGAGCGAGCCGCAAGGCGTACTGTGACTGGCTGGGCAATCATCTGGGACCTGTGACGTGTCCCAGATGATTGCCGGGGGGGAGGGGGGAAGAGGTGAACTTCCAGCGCCCCAAAAAATGACATGCCAAATGTGGCATGTCAGGGGGGTCACCTTCCTATAAAGCGGAAGTTCCATTTTTGGGTGGAACTCCGCTTTAAGAATACCTTTCTGAATTTGCATGCTCTATTATGCCAGTCCGCCACCTCAGGGGCTGTGAACAGGTCCTTTTCCCACGCCACCTGGTAGAATAATCTAGCAATAGAGTTAATGAATAATTTGTAGAGTGTAGAGACGCCCCCCTGCAGAGCGGCATCCTGCACACACCTGTTTGTTCCTTTTTTTTTTTTTTTTTTTTTTTTTTTTTTTTTTTTTTAAGCAAGGAATGGGTGGAAGCTCTCTCTGGTTTTTATTATTGTCTGTGTCTCCGGTGGGGAGATTCATGCCACTTCCTGTCCTGATGGCAATGGTCCCAGGGACAGGAAGTGAGAGGTAATCTTTCCTGTGGGGTCATTGACAGCAATAAAACCCGGAAGTGTTTCTACCCATTTTTCTCCCACCGAAAATTTAGAGACCCTCTTCATTTCAACATCTCTTCCCATAGGATTATATTGCATTGAAATTCCTTCTTTGTATAGACATCCAAAAGACCTGAGATTGCTGCTGGGCACCACCATCTCGGGCGTGATGTCACAGCTCCAGCAGACCCGAGCTGTCACTAACATTTTATAATTTTCCCATTTGCTGCATTGTACCTAAAAGGTTATTCGGGGAGGGGGGGAGCTGGGCCAGCACAAACAGTAATTAGACACTCCCACAAAAAGAGAGAGCTATGGTATTGCAGGAGGGTGGGGAACTATGCCTGGAGTAGGCTCATGGAGTCGTCAAATTCCATAGCAAGTTCAGAGGCACATTGCAAGTGAATAAGGAATAGTGTATGGAAAAAGAAAGCGTTGCAAGTAAGCAATAAAAATACTTGATTTTTCTGTTGGGGTGTCCTTTTTTTTTTTTTTTTTTTTTTTTTTTTTTTATATATAAAGTATTTTAGTAGAAATGATCCTTAAAGCATTATTTAAAAAAAAAAAAAAAAAAAAAAAAACCAAACATGTCATACTTACCTGCTCTGTGCAGTGTTTTTGCACAGAGCAGCCCAGATCCCCCTCTTCTCGGGTCCCTCGCCGGCGCTCCTGGATTCTCCCGTCCTGTCGGGTGCCCCTACAGAAAGCAACTTGCTGTGGGGGGCACCCAAATAGGTGCTCTCCCGAGCTTCTCACGCATAGCCAGTGAGCCAATCAGGAGACAACGAGGGCGGGGCCGAGCCGCTGCTCTGTGTGTGAATGGACACAGAGCCACGGCTCGGCCCCACCTCCTCCATCTCCTGATTGGCTCACTGGCTGTGATTGAGAGCAGCAGGAGCCAATGGCTCCAGCTGCTGCCTAAAGCCAATTGGGAGTGCAAGTTCCCAGAGAGGCAAGACTCTTGTGGACATCGCTGGATCGAGGGGGCTCGGGTAAGTATTAGGGGGGCTGCTGCACACTTTTTTTTTTTTTTTTTAACCTTCATGCATAGAATGCATATAGGTAAAAAAAACATTGGTTTATTTACTAAAGGCAAATCCACTCTTCACTACAAGTGCACTTGGAAGTGCAGTCGCTGTAGATCTGAGGGGGACATGCAAGGAAAATAAAAAAACAGCATTTTAGCTTTGACATGATTGGATGATAGAAATCAGCAGATCTTCCCCTCAGATCTACAGCGACTGCACTTCCAAGTGTACGTCTAGTGCACAGTGGACTTGCCTTTTAGTAAATCATTCCCATTGTGTCTTTTTCAACTACTTTAAGGCTCTGTCCTACAACAAGTGCAGCTTGTCATGCGACTTTACGTGTCCAAAGTTGCATGACCAGTCGCAACACATTTATTTCAATAGCCCCCTTTCCAATCTATGAGACTTTAAAAAAAAAAAATGTTCCTACACTACTTTTGATGCTACTTTCTTTTGACTTGAGTGCCATAGAGTATGAATGTCGCACTCAAATTCGCTTGACTTTGGAGTTGCACTAGTGAGAACGGAGCCTAAAAAAACGGATGCGGTGTCCGGCTTGGCTGTTAATGCAACATTCAGACCTTAAGCCTCGTACACACGATCGGATTGTTGGCCAACAAAACCGTGGACTTTTGTCCGAAGGGCGTTGGCCCAAACTTGTCTTGCATGCACACGGCCACACAATTGTTGGCGAACAATTACGAACGTAATGACGTACTACGTGGTTATTCAGCTCTTTAGCGCCACCCTTTGGGCTCCTTCTGCTAATTTCGTGTTAGAAGTTTGAGTGTTGATTCGCACTTTTCATTTTGCACTTTTCATTTTGCACTTTTCAGTTTGTTTCTGAACGGCCGTTCGTCAAGCAGCCATGTTGCGGAATCGGAGGAGATAGCGCATTTAAGGCTGAAACAACTAATCGATTATGAAATTAATCGATTACTATTTTCATAATCGATTAATCGGCCAGTAACATAATGGGGTTAAAAAAGCTAAAATTAGCCCTACATAGTACAAAAAGAGCAAATAATCTCTACTGTAAATATTACTTTCACTGTTGCACAGTAAAAAAACTAATTTTTTTTTTTTTTTTATTCATTTTGTTACTATAAATGTCTTAGGCCTGGTTCCCACCCATGAATTTTTTGGTGCTTTTTGCAGAAATGCACTACAGTTCATTTAACGTTTACATCTATGCTTTTTTCAGCTGCTGTGTATTTAGAAAGGGTCAAGGACCTTTTTCCAATGCAAAACGGTGCTTTTTTTTGTTCAATATACTTCAATGGAGAAGCTGCAGAAAAGCATGTAATATTACAGTTCTGTTTAAAAATCTGCAAAACCGTCTAGAATTTTTTTTTTTCTTTAAATAAAAAAAATTGATCTGAGTCCAGATTCAACCTCTAATAGTATATACAGTATATCTCTTCTGTCTGTTATTCTCAGAGAGGATTAAAGATTTTACTCCCTGACCATATAGTTGGTTATTTATATTTACCCCTGCGTATTAAGATATTTAGGAATAAATTGCCTTTTTTTAAACTTTACATAGTAACTAAATTATACACCACACTTTTTTTTTTTTTAAGGTTATTGACCGATTAATCAAAACAATAATCGTCCAACTAATCGATTATGAAAATAATCGTTAGTTGCAGCCCTAAACTCGTTATTTATTATTGGCCTTGGAGTTATTGCTTTTGACTTTATTTTTTTGGCTGAATAATGATTTGATGTGGTATATTTTCTATATTTTTGGATACATAGAATGTACTTTTTGGTTAAGTTCTATTGGCAGATAGCATGTCTAATTTTATTTGTTTTCTTTTTTTAATGCACAATAAAAAAATTGTGGAGAATAATACTTGGCTATGTGTTTTACTTCAAATAACAGTTTGGGAGTAGGCAGTTACATTTTAAAAAATACAATGTAAAATTGACAAGGGACACCAACATAGTTGTATCTTTGATCTTAAAAACTACAGGATAATGGTGTTGTGGTAACTTGCCCAAATAAAAAAACAAAAAAAAAAAAAAAAACACCATAATAATATTATTCTTGATATCACTAGAAAAAAAAAAAAAAGCCTTTGAAAATTCGTTTGCAATAACTCCATCATCAGTATCGCCAGCAAAGCAGCTTCATTGTTATCCCATTTCATAATTTGCTACATCACAAATGTTAATTCCCCATTACGAACGCTAGTTTACAAGACCGACCGCTTCTGACTTGTCCTTGCTTCCGAGCATGCGTGTTTGTACTTTGGACTTTTGTCTGACGGACTTGTGTACACACACTCCTAAAAATCCGACAACAATAGTCCGATGGAGCGTAGAAACGGTCGGATTTTCCGCCAACAGCCTGTCATCACACATTTCCCGTCGGAAAGTCCGATCGTGTGTACGCGGCTTTAGGCTGCATTCACACCTGAGTGCCACATCACGCCGCATTTTGGGTCGCACGTTTTAGTGCGACAGTCTGTTGTCTTGAATGAGGGCTGCCTTTTGCACAACAAACGCGCAGAAGAAGCTCAAGTACCAATTTTTGGCACTGAGCCAATCGAGTTTGGCAATGTGCTTTTTTTTTTTTTTTTTCACATGGAAAACATGCAATAAAATGCATGACTGCTACCTGTGTGGGGTAGCAAAAATAATGGCATCACAAGTGCAATGCGTTTTTTTTTTTTTGTTTGCATTTTTCACACGTTTCTGGAAACCTACTACGCTCAGGTGTGAATGCAGCCTTGGCCTACCACGGAGTCAGGAGATGCCTTGGACATTTGGTGGAATGTCGCCCTAAACATCATTTTTCATTCAACTTGCAGGTATTGTGGTGTCACCGGTACACAAGGACTCGCTTTTCCTATCCTGGATGACTCCAATGAAATTCTAGGCCTTTCTTTTGTTGTAAATAGGGTCCCCCCCACCTCCACCCCTTCTCTCCTGTAAACTGGTTCTGTGAATTTGTATGAGATCATTGGCTGTGTGGTGGGATCTCCGGTGAGGAACGCTGGCTTGTTTATCTTCTCGCAGTACCGGTTACACCTCTGTGACACAGCAATGTATCATCACGTCATACAGACTGTGCGTGTCTTCTAAGGTGATGGAGGTCATGGGTTCATTGAGTCCGGATTTGCTGCCCTGCGTTGCAAAATAATGTGGTAAAACGTGAAAAAAAAACGCAGGTATATGTACATTGCAGTGAAGGTGCATTTCATTTTGAATTACATTTCTACCTGTATGCAGTGACGCACCCGCATCATTGGCACAGCTTTATTTATATATATATATATATATATATATATATATATATATATATATATATATATATATATATATATATACACACAGTGCTCAAAAGTTTGCATACCCTGGCAGAAATGGTTACATTTTGGCATTGATATTGAAAATATGACTGGTCCTGCAAAAAAAAAACCTGTCTTTTATTTAACCACTTGATGCCTGCGCTATAGCTGAAAAAAACGGTTACAGAGCGGGCTTAAATTGCCAGAAAAGCGTACTTGGATGTCCTCCCAAGCACAGGGTTTTGCAATGTAAATTTGTGTCACATTGACTTCAATGCAAAATCATGTCCCTTTAAATTCACTGCAAAAATGTCCGTCACATTAATTACACTTTTAAGAATTTTCTTTAAAAAACACCACATTGATTATTCAATTAACAACCTTTTTTACGTGGAACTTTTTAGAGGCTCTTATCCGTTACGCAATCTGCAAGACTGTCATTTTTTTATTATTTTTTCCCATATCTACATTGAGACCATTTGGTTCAGAATATTTTTTTTTTCTTGTTTTCCTCCTCTAAAACCTAGGTGCGTCTTTATGGTCAGGTGCGTCCTTATGGTCAGGTGCGTCTTTATGGTCAGGTGCGTCTTTATGGTCAGGTGCGTCTTTATGGTCAGGTGCGTCTTTATGGTCAGGTGCGTCTTTATGGTCAGGTGCGTCCTTATGGTCAGGTGCGTCTTTATGGTCAGGTGCGTCTTTATGGTCAGGTGCGTCTTTATGGTCAGGTGCGTCTTTATGGTCAGGTGCGTCTTTATGGTCAGGTGCGTCCTTATGGTCAGGTGCGTCCTTATGGTCAGGTGCGTCCTTATGGTCAGGTGCGTCTTATGGAGCGAAAAATATGGTATATCCAGGCACTTATTCAGCATTAATAAATAAGGCAAATCGCATCTATTTTGTACGTTTGCTCACTGACAATGATCAGTCTATAATTTTAATAGTAGGTTTGTTTTAACAGTGAGACAGAATAACGACAAAAATATCCAGAAAAACGCATTTCAAAAAAGTTATAAATTGATTTGCATATTAATGAGTGAAATAAGTTTGACCCCCTTCGCAAAACATGACTTAGTACTTGGTAGAAAAACCCTTGTTGGCAATCACAGGGGTCAGACGTTTCTTGTAGTTGGCCACCAGGTTTGCACACATCTCAGGAGGGATTTTGTCCCACTCCTCTTTGCAGATCCTCTCCAAGTCATTAAGGTTTCGAGGCTGACGTTGGTTACTCGAACCTTCAGCTCCCTCCACATTTTCTATGGGATTAAGGTCTGGAAACTGGCTAGGCCACTCCAGGACCTTAATGTGCTTCTTCTTAAGCCACTCCTTTGTTGCCTTGGCCATGTGTTTTGGGTCATTGTCATGTTGGAAAAACCCATCCATGACCCATTTTCAATTCCCTGGCTGAGGGAAGGGGGTTCTCGCCCAAGATTTGATGGTACATGGTCCCGTCCATCGTCCCTTTTTGATGCTGTGAAGTTGCCCTGTCCCCTTAGCAGAAAAACACCCCCAAAGCATAATGTTTCCACCTCCATGTTTGACAGTGGGGATGGTGTTTTGGGTCATTGTCATGTTGGAAAAACCCATCCATGACCCATTTTCAATTCCCTGGCTGAGGGAAGGGGGTTCTCACCCAAGATTTGATGGTACATGGTCCCGTCCATCGTCCCTTTTTGATGCTGTGAAGTTGCCCTGTCCCCTTAGCAGAAAAACACCCCCAAAACATAATGTTTCCACCTCCATGTTTGACAGTGGGGATGGTGTTCTTGGGGTCATAGGCAGCATTCCTCCTCCAAACACGGCGAGTTGAGTTGATGCCAAAGAGCTTGATTTTTGGTCTCATCTGACCACAACACTTTCACCCAGTTCTCCTCTGAATCATTTTGATCATTAGCAAACTTCAGACGGTCCTGTACATGTGCTTTCCTGAGTAGTGGGGCCTTGCGGGCGCTGCAGGATTTCAGTACTTCACGGCATAATGTGTTACCAATTATTTTCTTGGTGACTATGGTCCCAACTGCCTTGAGATCATTAACAAGATTCTCCGGTGTAGTTCTGGGTTGATTCCTCACCGTTCTCATGATCATTGAAACTCCACGAGGTGAGATCTTGCATGGAGCCCCAGACCGAGGGAGACTGACAGTTATTTTGTGTTTCTTGCATTTGTGAATAAATTGCACCAACTGTTGTCATCCTCTCACCAAGCTGCTCAGCGATTGGTCTTGTAGCCCACTCCAGCTTTGTGTAGGTCTACAATCTTGTCCCTGACATCCTAGGACAGCTCGTTGGTCTTGGCCATGGTGGAGAGATTGGAATCTGATTGCTTCTGTGGACAGGTGTCTTTTATACAGGTAACAAGCTGAGTTTAGGAGCACTCCCTTTAGCTGAGATTAGGAGCACTCTTTTAGTTACCTGTATAGAAGACACCTGGGAGGCAGAAATTTTGCAGATTGATAGGGGGATCAAATACTTCACAAATATTTCACTCATTAAAATGGAAATCAATTTATAACTTTTTTTGAAATGCGTTTTTCTGGATATTTTTGTTGTTCTTTTTCTCACTGTTAAAATAAACCTACCGTTAAAATTAGACTGATCATTTCTTTGTCAGTGGGCAAACGTAGAAAGTCAGCAGGGGATCAAATACTTTTTTTTTCCCTCACTGTACTACACAGCCCAACATCAATACAATCCTGTCCAAACAGTCATAACGTTCTGTTCCACCCGACGCGCTTTGACAAAGTGTGACTTTCACTCCTGTATTGTTTCGACAACTCTATGCACTTTATAAATAGAATCAGCTGGGCTTGCCCAAAATGCGGTCAAAGGTTAAAATATCTGTAATGTTCTTTTCTGCAGGGTGTTTTTCTGAAATAATCCTGTCCCTAACATCGGAATGTAAATAGGAAATTGGGACTTTGTGTGAGGCAAATGGAATTGAACAAAGTAATACATACATATTGGCCTTAATGAGTTTAATTCAATAAAGCGGGCATACAATCGCATTCAATATGAATAACTAATTTTATTTTTTGTGCTATAAACAAAAAAGGGTGACAATTTTGAAAAAAACACAATATTTTGTACCCTTTGCTATAATATCCCTTTTTTGTTTTTTTTTTAGCAATTTTTTTCCTCAGTTTAGGCCGATATGTATTCTTCTACATATTTTTGTTAAAAAAAAATCACAATAAGCGTATATTGGTTTGCGCAAAAGTTATAACGTCTACAAAATAGGGGATAGATTTCTAACATTGTTTATTATTTATTTTTTTTACTAGTAATGGCGACGATCTGCGATTTTTATTGTGACTGCAACATTATGGCGGACACATTGGACACTTTTGACACATTTTTGGGACCATTGGCATTTATACAGCGATCAGTGCTATAAAAATGCACTGATTACTGTAAAAAGGTCACTGGTAGGGAAGGGGTTTAACACTAGGGGGCGATCAAGGGGTTAAGTGTTTTCCCTAGTGTGTGTTCTAACTGTAGGGGGGGATGGGACTGTCTAGGGGAGATGACAGATTGCTGTTCATACTTTGTATGAACACATGATTAGTCTCTTCTCCCCTCAGAGAACCGGGATCTGTGTGTTTACACATACAGATCCCGGTTCTCGCTCTGTCACGAGCATTCGCGGGAGCCCGGGGGTCATCGTGCCCGCCGGGCACTCGCATCGGCTCCGGGGGCGAACAGAGGGTGCTGCTAGTGGCCACAGGGTGAAGCTATGTAAGGTAACAGTCTTAGATTGTGGATGCCTGTAGATTTACAGATTTTAGTGTTCTAGGTGAAGTTCTACTTTAAGGCTAGATTGTCTACCGGTACTTTGAAGCTCCTAGGACAGTGATAGCGAACCTTGGCACCCCAGATGTTTTGGAACTACATTTCCCCTAATGCTCATGCACTCTGCAGTGTAGGGGAGCATCATGGGAAAAGTAGTTCCAAAACATCTGGGGTGCCAAGGTTCGCCATCACTGTCCTAGGACTTGAGGCTCAGAGGTATATCCTGTGTAATCCATAGACAAGAGGTCACCTAATGTATGTTATTGGAAGCATTATCCACCAACATAAGGCAGTTTCAAGATATTTGGAGCAAAAAGCGCAGATGACCTTTTTTGCAATTTTAAGGTGGTTCCCTTGTGCTGTCTTTTCATACGGGTGAGGAATCGCAAGCGATGTTGTGTGCAGCATACAAATTGGTTGGAATTTTACGGTCGAATAGATGTTGTTTCTGTATCGATGGGAGTTGGTTTGAACTTTTGTTTGAAGTTGTACTTACTGTATTTATCGGCGTATAACGCGCACCTTCATTTTACGTTTCAGTAAAAAACTTAAATTTTACATAAAGAATTTTGAAGCAAAATAAGGGTCATGGCCCATCGGTGCGGCCTCGCCGTGGCCCATCGGTGCGGCCTCGCCATTGCCCATCGGTGCGGCCTCGCCATTGCCCATCGGTGCGGCCTCGCCATTGCCTATCAATGCAGCCACACCAGTGCCGGATTACACAGAGGGATCTCCTCTTTACTCGGCGCTCGCAGTCACACACAGTCCCGCCTCTTGAAATGGCTCGTATGATAGACAGAAAACCGGTCCAATGCCGGGAGTCAGGACATGTGACGTCTATCCTAGGACCCGTCCAGAAGTCAGGACTGTGTGTGACTGCGAGCAGGAGACACAGGAGATCCCGGCTCTGTGTAATCTGGTGGCGCTGACCCCCCCCCTCCCCTCCTAAGCAGCCAGGTAAAATATCGGCGTATAACACGTACACATGATTTTCCCCATATTTTCAGGGGGGAAAAGTGTGTGTTATACGCCGATAAATACAATCTATTAAATATTCATTTCAGGTATGGCTATTTTATACATAGTTACAGCTTGGACCAATGTAACTATTCAAATACCATATCTGGCCGATGCCCCTGGAAGCTGGAAACCGCTGACGTAGACACCGCTACTCCACCACTACTCCAGTGATCTCCACTTGCTTCCAAGTCCTGTGCCGATTGGCTGCCCTGCTGCATCCTAAAACCAGGAGTTCGTCCACTTGGCATTCAGAGAATGCTTTGCTTTATCTGAATGAATGTAGCACGTTGCAGGAACACAGGATCACAACCTTCCCTTCTCACAGACCGCCATTCTGCCTGTGTCCCAAACAATCGGTGAGTCCAGGCAGACATCGCGTCTCCTGGACCTGTTGATTGGCTCCTGCTGTGTCCAATCACAGAGGGAGCGGGTTGCTAGCGGCGCGCATGCGTGCCCCAGACCTGAAAGTGCAGGATCACGTACAGGTATGTGATCCTGCCAGGAGAGCCACCTTGCCGCCGTGTATATATACAGTATACTGTCGGCAAGCGGTTATATCCCTTTTCTTCCCCATTCTGATGCTCGGTTTGAACTTCAGCAAGTCATCTTCACCACGTCTAGATGCCTAAATGCATTGAGTTGTTGCCATGTGATTGGCTGATTAGCAATTTGTGTTACCAAGCGATTGAACAGGTGAACCTAATGAACTGGCCGGTGAGTGTATATCCCCATATCATACCCATACCACCCATATTTAGGGTGTAACCTGTTAAAGTACAGCGCCTGCTTGCACTACATTCACCTGCAGCCAGTCAGATGTAGGCCCTGTGCGGGTATTCTGATAACTGCCACTTTACCCTCTTCACCGCTACTGAAGATGGCTGTTTTTATTTTTCTTATGGCTGTTGTCTGCTTAGAGCAGGGCTCGACAAAACCGCCAGGTCGCACTGGCGACTGGTAATTGTGTCCTGGCACCCTGGTTACACCGCAGCAGTGGTCTGGATTCCTGCGACCTGCCCCCCCACGGGTGCAAGGACTTAGGTCAAGCTGGCCAAAATTGAGGCCGTGGCTTTGCCTCCTGCTGGATACACGCTCCTTTCTGCGAACCAGCGCCCTCCTCTGGTGGGCGGTGCTGTGACGAGCACTGCTTGCTCTCACTGCTCGCCCACCTCCGGCATCATCTTCCCAGTTTGACAGTTGGAGGTGAGGTTGCGGGCTTGATCGGTCGCCCGTTCCTTACCGCCGCTGTGGACGGGGAGTGCCGCCTGTCGGTGCCGCCTCAGTGTTGCCCATCAGTGCCACCTGTCAGGCAACACCGAGGTGGCACTGTTGGGCGGCACTGAAAGGTGGCACTAAGGTGGCACTGATGGGCACTATCAGTGCCATCTCAGTGCTGCTCATCACTGCTCAGTGCTGCCCATCATTGTTGCCCGTCAGTGCCACCTGATTTCTGCCCATCAGTGTTGCCCATCAGTGCCACCTCAGTGCTGCCTCTTGGTGCCCATCAGTGCCCATTAGTGCAGCCTATCAGCGCACATCAGTGAAGGAGAAAATGAACTTGTTTGAAAAATATTTTAACAAACAAAAAAATCCTTTTTTTTTTTTTTTTTTTTTTTGAATTATCAGTCTTTTTCCACTTGGCATCAGGCGCGAGCAGTTCTTATTGCCCGATGCCCTGGACATGCAGTTCTGGGCACTGGAGGATTTTAAAAACTGGCTCCTAACTTTTTCATCTGACTCCTCCTAGATTCTAGGCAAATTTGTCAAGCCCTGGCTCATGCCTCGAACACACGACCGGACTTTCCGATCATGTGTGGGCTTCATCGGACTTTTTCTTTCGAAAATTCCGATGGACTTAGAAATAGAACGTGTTTTAAATCTTTCCGACGGAATCAGTTCCTATCAGGAAAACCGCTCGACTGTATGCTAGTCCGACGGACCAAAAAACGACGCAAGAGTAGCTATTGTCTACTGGCTATTGACCTTCCTTTTTCTAGTCCGTACATCATCGTGTTCTAAACGATCGGACTTTGGTGTGATCGTGTGTAGGCAAGTCCGTTTTTCAGCGGAACTCCGTCGAAAAAACAAAAAAAGTTCATTCCAATGGAAAAAAACGATTGTGTGTACGCAGCATTAGAAGATATTTTAGTTTACTTCCTGCCCGGTGACCAGGATCTCTCCAATAGGGCTATAGAAAGGTTGCCCCACTTTTGTAATCTCTTTAATTTCACATCCATAGACAAAAATCTTTTTTTTTCGTAGTAATTGAAATCATTTGATAGTGTTATTTGACCTTCCATAACAGAAGATGCATTGACATTTACAAAAAAAAAAATCCCTAGCCACGTCACAGAAGAAATACACCTTTATTGGGTTCACAATAATCAGAAAAATAACAGTTTATCAGTAAGGCCCCTTTCACATGATCGGACAGTTCAGGTCGGCCTGTCAGTTTTGACAGCGGACCTGAACGGGCGCTCCATGTTAGTCTATGGAGCGTCGGATGTTAGCGGAGACATGTCCTCTGATATCCGACCCCGCCCGATCTGCTAAAAGCAGACGGATGGCTCTACGTCCAGGTCCGTCGCTGGTGGATCTGATGAAAACGGACATGCTGTCCATTTTCATCCGATCCCTCCATAGGCAGCAGCGGCGCCTGACAAGCCCCTCCCCGCTCAGTGAGCAGAGAGGGACCTGTCATCCGCCGGCTCAGCGGAGATCAACGGACAGATCTCCCGCTGAGCCGGCGGATCGAGGCGGGCTCCGTAGAAACGGAGTCCGCCTCATGTGAAAGGGGCCTAAGTCTGAAAATTTCTATAAGAAAGGAGTTGGAGGACTTGAAGAGCAACATTTAACCTTCAAAACTTATTGTATAATAAAAAATACAGGAAGAATGTTTTATAGTGGTATAAATGTTTAAATAAAGAAGTTAAATACAATATAGAGCTATAGAAAAGGCCTGAACATTGTAGACGGGGGTATGGATGATTGAAAGTTGCTTAAGGGAGGGAAAGGGAGAATGAGAGCCTGAGATAGAGAGAGCAAACAAGGGGGGAGGAGAGAGTAAGGGAGGTAAAAAAGGAGGTAGTGAGCATGACATAGAGGTAGAGAGCAATTAAGGGAGAAAGGGGGAACAATAAAGTGTGAGAGAGCAAAAAAAAAGGGGGGGGTGATCAAAGAGGAAAGTGAGGAAAGAACGAGTGAGCGAGAAAGGGAGGAGAGAGCAGGATGGAAAGGGGGAGAGTGTGCGCGAGTTGGAAAGGGGGAGAGTGAGTTGGAAAGGGGACGAGGATGAGTAAACAGGTAAAAAGGAGAGAACAAAGGGGGAGAGAGAGGGAGACAGCAAGCAAGCAGGAAAAAGGGGGGGGGGAGAGAGTGGGAAGGAAAGGGGGGGGAGAGAGAGCAAGCAGGAAAGGGGTAGAGTGAGCAGGAACGGAGAGGGAGCACGAGAACAAGAAGGGGAGAGAGCAAGCAAGAGAAGGAGTGAGCATGAGCAAGAAAGGGGGACAGAGTAAATAAGAAAGGGAGCGAGAGAAAACAAGAAAGGGGGCGACTGTGAGCACGTGCGAAGGAAGGGGTGGGGGAAGAGAGTGAGCAGGAAAGGGGTAGAGCGAGCAAGAGCAGGAACGGAGAGAGGGCACGAGAGCAAGAAAGGGAAGGAGGGCGATCGAGTTGGAAAGGGGGGGGGGGGGGAAGAGGGAGAGAAAGGAGATTTGCCTGTTGCATTGACTTCACTACTTTTTAGTCACTGACCTGGAACAAGCTCACGCCTACGACTGAATTAAAGCTCGTTTGGCTGTACTTCTCCTATGGATCACAGGAGTGCAGTTCGTTCTGCACTTCTGTGACCGGTTTTCAGCTGACGGCGGGCTGATGTTGGATGATGTCACAGAGGCGGTCCAGGCTGGGGAAAAATCTCGACCATATAGTCAGGATCCGCCCACATGACTGGGCCGGCACCGGCCCGCTCCCTCCCCCTACACAGCCCAGCGCTCCAGTGACAGTCACCAGCTCTCTACTCAGGGAGCTATGAGAACTGAGCGATTGGTGGTATTAGATCGCTTGGTTCTCATCCATAGAGCCGGTGGGGGACAGATGCAGCATCGGAACAAAGCTGTATCCACCTAGGTAAGTTTGATTCTAAAATGTAAAAAAATCCCCATACATCTTTTAGGTGAACTCCTGCTCTCCATGGCTGTGCCCGGTCAGAGACTCAATGTATTTGAATCAGCATGACAGCCAAGCACTTGGCATTTTCACAAGGTTAGCAGTAGCAGGTTCCATATCCCCTTGTTGGCGGTTCCCTTTAAGTATGTTATGACTTTTCATGTCTGACATTAGAGTCTCCATCAAAGTGAATTGGGATATGTAAATGCTGCCCGCTCCTTTCATCAGACGTAGACCTTGGAACGAGCCGGATTGTTGAAAAAAACAAACGTCTGACATCCTGCTGAGTGAGTTTTATGGGAATTTTAGGGACATCTTACGTGATAGTTTGCAGGTCATTTGGCAGGTATTATGTGTTTTTGTATATGCATGAATGGTCTCGTTCATAGGAAAGGAAAGTCATGTTTTGTGAGGACCTGTAGAATGTGTTTATTTCGGTCAACCTGTCCCGGATCTCTGGTAGCAGTCACCTCCGCTTGTTTTCTGCATAGACAACTGCTGGCTCCCTGATGGCAAGACCAAACACCAGGACTGGAAAAGGCTCAGTGATACGGATAACAAGAATAACCTGCCTCCTGCTTGTTGGGTGGCCCGCGGCCTGCCTGCAGTTTCCTTATTTCTCTTATGTCTATTGAAGAACGCAGTGGAGATCTTGATCTGTTGACACGGAGATGGCACCATAACCGAGTGGCCACCACATCTGGTTAGCTGCAATATATTCACAATAAGGCCTTGAGTACTTGGTGGTGCCGCTCCAGGCTGAGGAATAGAGCCCAATTAGCACTCAGGATAATAGGGATGCCAGCATAAGAAGAACTCATCCAGTGAGCTGTGGATCACTTTTTCAAGGATGGTAGAGACTGCTGCCTGTGTGAAAGGGGCCTAAAAGTGGAACTTGAGGGTTTCTTTTCTTTTTTTTTTTTTTTTTTTTTTGTTTCCTCGCGACTGTAAAAACAACAAAAAAATCAGTTTTTGCAGCATTACTTGTCTTCTCTGCCACTTCCAGGCCTTCCTCCTGCATCCTACATTACTGTAGTGCTTTTTTAACCCCTTTGGCACTGGCCACACGCAAATATGTGGCTCCTGGTCCTTGGCACTGAGAGGCCACATATTTGCGTGAATTGTTATCACTAGAACTGTGCCGGGGGGAGTGCGCTCCCGACAGTTACCGGTGCCTAACTGAAAGCTCCTGATCGCTGCTTGCTACTGGGAGTTTTTGGATCATCTGACCGCTGTGTCAGCCAATCACGGCAGTCATGTGATCTTAAACCCCACCCTGCTCCGCCTCCTGGCGTCATAAACCTCCTAAAGGGCTGGGAGGCGCCAGCGCGAAGAGGTTAAATTTGCCAAATGGCAGTTTTACATTATGGAAGCGTGCCGAAACTGTGAGCCAAGCACTGTGGTGTGGCCCCCAATGATCTCAACGGGCAAACTCTGCAGTGCAAATTTAAAAATGCTGCCACCACCGCATGTGCACAACCCTGTCAGACTGTAATGTTAGGATTCAGGGGGGTGGCTAAAGGGCAGTAAAATCTTAGCCACCTGACCTCACCACCCCCTGGCCGCCTGTGTGAAATAGCCCTAAAAGCTTGTGCAATCAGGTTGGAGGTATGTCCGGGTTGACCTGGGTTCAGGAGACGTGGGTAGAAATTGATTGGATTGCATAGATTTGTACTCAAATTACAAATTTTGTTATAGTGAAATGAGATGTCCAGGGATTGTGCAATCAAACTGTAGTGTGTACAGGGTGGATTTGATTTAATTCGCTAGTAAAAAGGCTTGATTTAAATCATCATTTTTAAAGAGCAACTGTCATTTCTGTCCCGCATCTCTGTCCTCCTACCCGCTGTTGACTCACCAACAGTCCCATTCACTTTAATGCGGACAGCTGGTGATGTGGCAGTTGCACAACAAGTTGAGGGACATGGCGGCAGCAGGTGAGTGGATGCCCACTAACAGGCACTGCCACGATGGATCTGAAATGACAGGTGCTCTTTAAATGTAAGGACTTATTCTTGCTGGTGGTTAGAATCTTTAATATTTGCAAACAAAACAAAGGTTTTCTATTTTTTTTTTTTTTTAACAGAAAAGTGAAGGTTTCCTATTTAGAGTAATAAGCTGTCAGGTTAGTAAAACGGCGATATCAGAACCGATTCAATCATACAGTTTGCAGTGTACATAGATTTGCAAAACAATGGGATAAAGGAATATTCCTGAACTTGGTTTTATCTCATAGTTACTGTGAAATTTGTGTGAATGCATCAATGCAGTGCATGTTATCTCAGTTTGCAGGGCTTGTTCATTGAAGAAGTTTACCAAAAATGTAAATATTGCAGAATATACAGCTTCATGCTACATATACTAAGCTCCATTTCATGCTGAATAAACAAAATTATTAATGTATCCTAAATGGTAAACTATCTATGGATTGATTTTTACTCCAAAAGCATTTTATTAAAATAAATTTGATCTGATTATTTATTTATTTTTTTAAAATCATTGAATTTTATCCACCCTGAGTGTGTATGGCCACACTAAGAAAATCAAGCGATTTGTATACATAAAGCATTTCCTGTACTCGAAAGCGTCTGATATCATGTTTTCACTGTTCTACGGTTTATGGATTGGTCTTTCATCTAAAAGTTCGCCACATGTAATCTAGTCGTGGAGCGCCGTCCATCAACAGACTTGGAAGAATAAAGAAACTCGAATTTAATCCCTTTAAACCCACATCCGGTACAGGACGTTGGCACATTGACTCCTGGCAGAGGAACGGTGTGTATCTTGTACTGTGAACTCCCGTCATTAACCATGCAAAGCAGACGGTGGACAATAGAGGCCTTGTGTTTATAGAACACGTAATGTGGGAAACATGAAACCTATGACTTGATATGGCACACAGATGGGCTCGAGTGTCATAGTCATCCTTGCTGGCGGGAAGTGCGTTGGTGCGCTGTTAATTCTTCTTTTATGCATTAGTGATAAGCTCAAGCATGTTCAGATTCCTGGTCCAGATCGTCATGGGTGAGCCAGCCATGGAGCTGTTGCCTGTACTGAGTTATTTCCTGTGGCTGCACCAGTGCCGGCCCGTGTACTGTGGGCGCACGGGTGCCCCCCCCCCCGTTCATGTACCCGGCCCCTTTTTAGGACGCTGGACGCATGGATTCCTATAGCGGGGGGTGGTACTTTTTGAAGCACCTGATTGGAGCCAAAGGCTCTAATAGGCTTCAAAATAGGGTGGGCGCAGAGAGTGCACCCTGATCCCACCAAATTGTGTGATGATAGCAAATTAATTTTCGCTATGTTCACACTAACCTTCCTCCCTTCCAATAAGGAGGCAGGGTGGCAGACCTGTTTCCTGATTGGCCAAAGCGCCAGGCCACCCTATTGAATGCCTGGCGCTTAGGAAGAGGAGCGGAGAACACACGCTGGAGGAGCTGCTGCGGTAAGTCCCCTCTACCAGAGACGCGCTCATGGGGGGGGGGGGGGCGGGTTGGGGTGCTGCCAGAGCCGCGCTTGTGGGGGTTGGGGTGCTGCCAGAGCCGCGGGGGGGGGGGCGTTGGTTGGGGTGCTGCCGCCAGAGATGCGCGGGGTGGGTGTTAAGTGCTGCCAGAGCTGCGAGTGGGGGGGTCTGTGAGCACGTATGGCTGCATATGATGGGCCCAAGTGGCTGCATTTGATGGGCACAGTGAGGCTGCAATTGATGGGGAGGGGGGGTTCAGTATTTTTCAGTTTGTGCCCCCCCAAAAATTTTGAGCACCAGCCGGCACTGGGCCGCACATATACAATGGGTGGGTATACGTTCAGCTGCGGGGCGAGGAATGTTGGGCCGCAGATCATTTAAATGTATTTTTTAAATGCAAGCAGTTAGTACCTGATTTTGACCTAGTTTCTCCCTGTATAGCAAAACCCAGACTGGGAGAGGAAGAAGCAGCACAAGGAACCAATCAGTACATGTGCTGACAAAAGCATACTAATGAGAGGAGAGAGCAGAGTGAGAGTGATGAGCTCATCACTGTGCTGCTTTTCCTTTCACTGTCCAGTCACAGGCTGGGGTATGTCTGGGATGACCTGAGTTCAGAGGATGTGGGTTGAAGGATGCTGTCCATCAGACTGAGGACATCTAGTAGCAAAAGGTATACTGTGGGGGGTATGGATTGAATGTGAGTACTGCAGCAAGAGCTGGTTTGGTTTTTCTATATTTTAATGGACTGCTACTTTTGGCTGGAGTTGGGCTTGAAAAGACGTAGAAAAATATTTGCATGATTTCCTTGTTGGGGGAGATTAGGCTGATCCTCGGGTTTCAATGCTTTGTGGATACAAAGCAAGAGAAGTCAGAAGTTCTCATCCTTCTGCTTATTCTGGGATAGCAACCCAAGAAACTAAAAAAAAAAATCTTTCAACCTGAACTTTGAGAAAGAGACTTAAGCAATGTTTGCTTTTAAGTTGCCCTCTTTAACTGGGTGAAATGCAGAAGCACTATCGGGGGGGACAGGGATAGAATGTTGTCCCCCCATAACAGGACATACATTGCCATGGTAGGATCCCCTGGTAATCAGTAAATGAAAGCTGCAGATTTCAAAATATTAAAAATGATTTTTAGAACTACATTTACATTTTGCCCATTAGGCAACCAGCAGTTTTACATTTTTTTTTGTTTCCCTTCAATGTACCCATACATTGCAGGGGAACTTCCTGGTTTACAGGCGCATGCGCCCCCTGCTGCTCATGCTGTGGTTGGACACGGCATGAGTTTATCAGCAGGCTCACAGCCAATGATTTTGGCTGTGAACTTGCTGATGGCTGTAGCCGACCACATCAAAGAGATCTGTGTGTTGGCCAGACCTGGCTGGTTTTGCTTCCTGGTCTCACTTATAGTTCAGAGCTGAGATTAGAAAGCAACGCCAGCCAGGTCTATAAGTAAAATCAGCTCACATACACTTTGTTGGACACACAATCAACCCTTTGCGCTCTTGGTCACCCTTGTCACTCAGCCAGTGTCATTAGTACAGTATTATCACTGATCACTGTATTAGTGCCACTAGCGACGTCAGTGTTAGTTAGCATCCCCTGCCCGCCACACTATTACAGACAGTCACACTAGAAATGTGATAGGCGGTCAAAGTCAGAGCTGCTTAAAAGCTTGCGTAAATTTCCAGTCCATTACAGTCCAATACCATAGTTTTGTAGACACTATAACTTTTACACAAACCAATTACTATACATTTATTGGGATTTTTCTTTACCATAGATACGTAGCAGAATACATTTTGGCCTAAATTCTATGAAGAAGTTTGCTTTTATTGGATATGTTTTATAACCGTAGAAAATATTGGATTTTTTTTTCAAAATTTTTGTTCATTTATATAATAAAAAAAATAGAAAAAAACTGTGGATATCAAATACCTCCAAAAAAAGTTCTATTTGTGTAAAACAAAAAACAAAACAAAAAAAGAAATAAAATGTATATATTATTATCTGCATACAGTGTTGCATGACTGCCCAATTGCCAGTTAAAGTAGAACAGTGCTGAATAGCTAAAAATGGCCTTGTCGTTAAGGGGGTAAAACCTTCTGGAGGTGAAGTGGTTAAAGCACGTATTACATTTTTGCTATTTATTTTCTGTGCATGTGTGATTTTATTATATATATATATATATATATATATATATATATATATATATATATATATATATATATATATATATATATATATATTACATTCCTCCTTAAAAAAAAATTATGGAGTCGCTTCTTACTCTTCCTCATCTCTTCTTTTAGCATGGAATGCAGAAACATTGTTAGCGGAGAGGAAGGGCTTTAATCTAGACGATTACAAATCTAATTTTGGGAGCATTTGTTTTCTACAACATAAATAGCTTATAAATAGTCTGTATTGTGCTGTTGAATTATAGGAAGAAAAAAAAAAGTGCAGTGCCCCAGAGGGTCAGGTTGGGCCACAGGGTCACTTTCAGCCCTTTTTGTTATAAAACCTGAATGTTAGACCAAGAAGAATTGGGATTCCATTTTTTTGTGAAACTCACTGGTTGCTCCAAACTATTCCAACTGGATCAGCACCCCACCATCTTTTGGTGGTAGGATATGTTGTACTGGATAGAAAATGCCTGACCACTGTTATTGCTCTGAAATAATTGGTGGCATCCAGGGATGACATGTAGCTGGTTTGGGGCATTTTTATGCTGGTCATACATGTAGCAACTTGATAATTTCATCTTCTTCATTTTTAGTTCCATTTTTCCATAAGAAAAAATAGAATGTGTAATCCACTATTTTGGATCAAATTCTGGGCAATCAAGTTGAACGAAGATCCCAGAAATAAAATGGCAGAAAGTCCAGTAACTCGGATTGTATTGCTTTATGGGGATCCTGGTTTTCCTGTCCATTTCAACGAGATCACTATTATTCTTTCAGTATATTACATCTAATCCATCCTGTAAAATCGTTTTCTAGGCAATTGAATTAGGTTGGCCTTTCTCAACCAGGGTACCATGAAACCCTATTGTTCCTGCAGAGGTTGCTAGAGGTCCCTTGAACAGCCGCTGACTGACCTCCCATTTGATGGTACCTACATAGTTCTGGGGCCGGTGTCACTTGCAGGCGCTACACCAATGATCTTTTTTTGTGGTTTATAAGAGTAGCATTTCAACCACCATTGTAAAGGTTTCTTTCCTCCCACTGGCCAGTAATGTAAGGAGCATTCTTCCCCATGGCCACCAATGTAAGGGTCGTTCTTCTCAATGGCCACCAATGAAAGGAGCATTCTTCTCACTGATCACCAATGTAAGGAACATTCTTCCCACTGATGTAAGGAACGTTCCTCTCACTGGCCACCAATGTAAGGAACATTCTTCTCACTGGCAACCAATGTAAGGAGCATTCTTCCCACTGTCCGCCAATGTAAGGAGCATTCTTCTCATTGACCCCCAATGTAAGGAGCATTCTTCTCATTGACCCCCAATGTAAGGAGCATTCTTCTCACTGACCCCCAGTGTAAGGAGCATTCTTCTCACTGACCCCCAGTGTAAGGAGCATTCTTCTCACTGATCACCAATGTAAGGAATATTCTTCCCACTGATCACCAATGTAAGGGGCATTCTTCCCACTGATCACCAATGTAAGGAATATTCTTCCCACTGATCACCAATGTAAGGGGCATTCTTCCCACTGATCACCAATGTAAGGGGCATTCTTCCCACTGATCACCAATGTAAGGGGCATTCTTCCCACTGATCACCAATGTAAGGGGCATTCTTCCCACTGATCACCAATGTAAGGGGCATTCTTCCCACTGATCACCAATGTAAGGAACATTCTTCCCACTGATCACCAATATAAGGGGCATTCTTCCCACTGATCACCAATGTAAGGGGCATTCTTCCCACTGATCACCAATGTAAGGGGCATTCTTCCCACTGATCACCAATGTAAGGGGCATTCTTCCCACTGGCCACCAATGTAAGGAGCATTCTTCTCCCCGATCACCAATGAAGGGACATTCTTCCAGTGACCACCAATGTAAGGAGCAGTCTTCCCACTGGCACTAATGTAAGGAGCATTCTTCTCACTGATCACCAATGTAAGGAGTAGAGTGGACTTGGTTTAAATCCACTCGATTTAAATCATGAATTTTAAAGAGCAACTGTCATTTCTGTCCCACAGCGGCTCCTCCTCAGACCCACTGTTGACTCACCGACAGTCCCATTCACTTTAATGGGACGGCTGGTGATGTGACAGTGATACAACAAGGTGAGGGACGTGGCAGCAGCAGGTGAGTGGATTCCTGCTAACAGGCACCATGATGGATCTGAAATGACAGGTGCTCTTTAAATGTAAGGACTCATTCTTGCTGGTAGTTCGAATCTTTAATATTTGCAAACAAAATGAAGGTTTCCTATTTAGAATAATAAGCTGTCAGGTTTGTAATTATTCCCAAACTGGGTCTCTTTTACGGCCTGCTGCCATTTTGCTCCTAAAGGGAGGAATAAAGCACTTCAAGCTATGTGCAGAAAGATCACAAGGTTTATAAGCTGCTTAGAAAGTTTCACTTTCATTTTTACTGCTTGCCCTTCCTCCTCATATTTAGAGCCTGGTACAGATGCATTTCTCTTCAAACAATCATACAGGTTGTAGTGTACATACATTTCCAAATCCATGAGATAAAGGAATACTCCTGAACTTTGTTTTATCTCATGGTTACTGTGAAATTGTGTGAATGCATCAATGCAGTGCATGTTATCTCAGCTCGCAGAGCTTGGATTCGAAAAATTTAAATATTGCAGAATAATATACAGTCTCATGCTACATAATTAAGCTCCATTTCATCCTGAATAAACACAATTATTAATGTCTCCTAAATATAAAATTATCTTTTTAGATAGATTTCTGCTCCAAAAGCATTTTATTAAAATAAATTTGATAAAAATCTAAATTGTTTATCAGCGCAGCCCCCCCTCGGATGCCCGCACTAGATCACCAGGGGGAAGCCCCCAGGACCACCAGGGAAGCGGGCAACATGTGGATGGCCAGGTATGTACCCCATGGCCATCCACATGCGCCCAATCTGTGCCAATTAGTGCCCACAAATGGGCACTGACTGGCACCATTATAAAGCAGTGATGCCCAGTAATGCCACCCATCAGTGTCAACAGTGCCACCCATCAGTGCCTACCTATTAGTGCCCATCAGTGCCACCCATAAGTGTCCATCAGTGCCACCTCATCAGTGCCCCTCAGTGCCACCTCATCGGTGCCCATCAGTGCCGCCTTATCAGTGCCTGTCAGTGCAGCCATATCCGTCATTGAAGAATGATTATTATTATTTACAAAAATTTTTTACAGAAACAAAGAAAAACTTGTTTTTTTAAAAAAAAATTCGGTCTTTTTTTATTTGTTGCGCAAAAAATAAATACCGCAGAGGTGATCAAATACCACCAAAATAAAGCTCTATTTGTGGGAACAAAATGATAACAATTCTGTTTGGGTACAGTGTTGTATGACCACGCAATTGTCATTCAAATTGCGACAGCGCTGAAAGCTGAAAATTGGCTTGGGCAGGAAGGTGTCTAAGTGCCTGGTATTGAAGTGCTTAAGCAGGGGTTGACCAAGTATTGAACATTATTTCAAGGGTTCCTCTGGGATTAAAAGATTGGGAAATGCTAAATTAGGTAATTAGTATTTTGCATATTGGTGATTGAAGGTCTTTCCTGACAATTGCTCGGTTGGATATCGCACCCTGTGTGTTTCGTCTTACCTTTGGCCTATTGTTCTGTTACTATTTGAGCAAGTGTGATAAAAAAGTATGTTTAACAAGGGTGTTTTTTTATTGTATCCTTCACCTTGTATACTGATAACATTCTGTGATTTCTGTTTTCCATTACTTTCTTGGCACCTTTTGTCTGCTGACTCTCTTGGTTGCGTGTGACCAGTCTGTAGGATGACGTTTATAACACGCTTTCGTTATTTTAGGTATAAATGTTACATAGATAAACTAAAACTGGCAATAGATGGATCGACACTCAGCCGGATCAACAGGGACCGGACAAATTTTTTTCACTTGAATTTTTTTAGAAACGATAAGAGACACTTCTACACAGTGCAAGAAGGTTTACCGTATATGAAAAACAGTTTCAAAAGGATTTACTTTCCGCAAATATTGAACATTAAGCAATAATGTAAATAAACGTAAAAAGATAACCAAACATTAAATTATAGGGTGGCCAAATAGAGCCATACTTGAGATTGTGATATGCTTCATGGCCAAAGAAGGGGCCCTTCAGCTGGGAACCATAGAGCTGCAGACAATGTAATGGTCCATGGGACCAATATGAGGTACCACTCTTTCTTGTAAGCAAAGTGCCAATTCCGAGGCAGAGAGGATCAGGAGATAGAGATGAAAAGATAAAGGAGAGAGAAAAAAAGGGGGGAGAAAAAAAGGGGGGGTGTAGGAGGAGGCCATTCCTGTCCTGGAGGCTCGCTGCAGAGATATTAACACGCCGTTATAGATTACAATTCCTGGAAGCACATAGGTGGTTGTGTTGATGGGAAGTAATTTAACCAGGGCTGCCAGGTACATAGATATTTATCATTAGTATCGGTTAGAATCGCTGTCAGGACCTTACGAATTTTCGATCCATCTATGGCTGTTCCAGTTCATGAGAAGTCGATTTGTTAAAAATCGACTTCTCATGAAGGGGATTGTTGAACAATTTTCCTTTTTGAACAGCACTGCAGCCATTTGGTTGTATCAGGTGATCAGTGTATTCTGACAGCAGAAGAGTGCCCGCTGCCAGAATACAATAACACAGCGAGGAGGATTCCTCCATTTACCTCGCTTGTGTGAATGGGGTAATCCGTTCACTTTTGTGTTGGCCCAGCTGTTCTGAGAGAGTGAGCTAGGCAGTTCAGAGGGAGGAAGGCCCTCCTTAGTGCCATCTCTGCTCAGGTCACGTGACTCAGTGGGTGGAGGACATACTATGAACTGCTTGGTCCAATGAGTGGATAATTTTGGAGGGGGAGATGAGATCTGAACTGGGGGGGGGGGGGGATTTACCCTGGGGAGGGGGCTATGTACTGGGGGAAGGAAATTTTACACTGGGAGGGCTGTCCTGGGGAAAGGAGATTTACCCTGGGGAGAGATCTGTACTGGGGGAAGAGGTAAACTGCTTAAGGTCTGTACTGGGGGGGGGGTTTACCCCTTTGGTGGGGAGAGGTCTGTACTGGGGGGAAAAACTATACTGAAGGAAGGATATTTACCTAGGGGGGGGGGCGGGCATCTGTATTTGGGAAGGAGATTTAGCCTGGGAGCAATTCTCTGTACTGGGTAAGGTCTGTACTGGGGGAAGGACATTTGCTCGGGGGATGGGGAGAGCTCTAATGGGGGTAGAAAGCTGTACTTGAAGCTATAATGGGGGTCATAATCTGTAAGCCTGTACTATCTTTAAATCTAGGGAGATTTTATGGGATTTTTAAGGTGCGAGTAAGATACAGTGATCTCAAGGAGTAATATAAAAAAATGTAGTTTATTTAGACACAGATTAAAAATTGTTTAAAAACAATTATGGCAAGTACATGGAACACAGTTTTATGGATACAGCACAGCAACATGTTTCGCCTACATTCGAGGCTTCCTCAGGGGATGCTGACCATTTGAGGTACAAGCCTTCTATTGAAAGAAAATATACATATAACAATCCTGTCAGAAACCATGGTATAAAAAGATATGATTAACATACATTTATTTAAATGTTTAAAAATAAATTTTCCAGAAAGTGTAAATATTCACATACAGGTGCACATTCAGTTCGTAGACGTCGTTACTCACCCTAGTCTCTTGAAATATTGTATGCTATAATCAAAAAATAGGTCAGGATGTCTGCATACGTCACGGAAACCAAGAGCTACAGGTGACCATAGAGGACATTCAAGGACCAGCTACAGTAACATAAAGGGTAATGGGAACAATTTTATATATCACAAAATGAGAATGAATCTCCAACAGCAAAGAGTAAAAAGGGAAAAATCAACTTACAAAAAAAGGTTTTGCAGTCAAACTCAATAACCAGGGACACAGACTCCCCACTGCAGGATACTTGTGTCTAAAACTTCAAGAATCAAACAAAAGCAAAAGGACTTCAGATGCGCATAGTGAAAAGAAAGTTAAACCGCTAACATGGAGCGTTAAGTTGGGCGCTTCAGACCAGCAAAGACCAGCATCAGAGCATTCCATTAAGTGTAGAGTATACAAGAATAATATCTATCGTATTTACAAGTACCTGATGTCCTGCAGTGGCGTGTATGTCCATGTGGTTCCGGCAGCATGGAATAGCCAGAACAAGTGGCCTTAAATACCCCCCCTCCGGCCTATCAGAAATGACCACGGCGAGCATGCGCGAACTACGTCGCCCATGCCGCTCATCCCATTGCCGCTGGGTCCCAACGTCCAGCCCTTAAGAGGGCAGATGGACTCCCTCTGGTGGTCGGAGGGAAATACTCACACTCAGGACCCCATAGGCGCTGGAAGCAGGCAGACCAATGGGAGAAAGGAGAGGAAATGAGAAGCGCACACAGCACGGTGGACCAGGCGTTGTCCAGGGTAACCTGGATCAGACGCCCTGGGCATCCGTATGATCACCCCAGGTGCTCAAAGGCAAACCGAGCAATAGGCTCAAAGAGCCTACAAAAATGGATTAAAGAGAAGAAAGGGAACCAATAGAGGTGGAGAGACTGTACTATCTTTACTTAGAGCGAGATCTGTACTTTGAGGCTCTGGTTGAATTATATGAGAGGTATTAGAGTTCACAAGTTGTTAGCAATCACACTAAAGCCTGGTTCACACTACTAGGGTTTTTTCGCTCAACCCAGCAAGGCTCAATGGAAAAAAGATGGGAGCTCAGGAGGAGCCGCTGTACTAACCTTGCGATGTTAGTACAGCGATCTCCCCTGCTGTGCTTTTATGTTCTCCCCCCCTAGAACACTGTCTGAGAGTGCTGACCGGGATCTAGTCGGCAGACCTTTGTTCAATCATGCCCCTTTTACAGAAGCCAGCCGAACTTCTGTTGGACAGGCTGCAGTACACATGGGCCAAATATTGGCTGGTTTCTATTGATTCAACCGATGCCTTCCAACATTCGGCCCGTGTGTACTAGGCTTAAGGCTTCATATACAGTGGCTTTTGGTGATTTCTCTCCGCTGGGGTAAATGACGGCCAAGTGCACATGAAGCCTAATTCAGATTCGTTTTTATGCTTGCCCACCATACATGTATGATGTGAACAGAATTGTAGAAAACCATTATTTTCTATGTTCCTTGTTCATACCATACATGTGTGGTGGTGTTCGAAAAACTCAGCTCAATAGACATGGTGTGAAAAGGCTCTCACTGTTGTGAGCAATCACTTTTGGGTGGTGCCATTTTTATTGTCACCTGTTGAAAGAAGCCTGTAGATCACGTGTGTTTTTTTCTTTGTTCCTAGATCTTTCATATGTGTCGGAGATCTACGCCCAAGGTCCTCAGCGATTGTCTTTCTACAACTGGTATGGCAATGCACGGCTGTTCCGATTCCAAGTTCCTTCAGACACGGTCCTGCTCAGGTGGGCCTTGATGGCCACTCGAGGAAAAGGAGCTGGGTGTGAGAATGTGGAGATCACTGCGTAAGTCTTGCTGTTTTTTGTGATTCTTTCAGCATTTGTTCAGTGGACGCAATAAGCAATTTTGTTCCATCTCCCAGGCATTTCCGGTATGGGGCCCCGCCAGTGATTAACCCTTTGGGCTACAGCTTTGCGGTCAACACCTCAGTGCCATTCTCCTATAACCGGACGTTGAGTTTCCAGAACGCCCTGCAAAGTAATATCTACTTAAATGTTACCAACCCCACCCCTGGGGACTGGTTCATCGCTGCCCATCTGCCCAAAGACTCAGAGAAGATCGAAATTCAGGTGAGTCCGAATGTACAGTGAATAAAAGATAGGCAAAGGGCCAGGACCCTAAATGTTTACATTGTCCTATGTGTCAGAGCTTCTTCTAACACAAAAGTTGGAATTGCCGTACTGCAGTTGGCAGTTGTGAGAAATGTAATGTTCAAATTTTTGATATGGTAGTTGCCACTTAAGACTAAGGGCTGATCAGGCTGAGTGGATCAGCATAGTGATGATGCGCTAAGCTTGGCAGATTATACTGTTTCCTTTTTTATTTTTTTTTTAAACAAACTTTACCTTGATGCCACAAAGACATCACTTAAAGATCAAACGCCACCTGTGCAGTGCTAGGCATTGGAGTCTCGCAAACTGCACACCGAGCAAACCTATGTATCGGAGAGATGGCAGCAGCCTCCATCTATCTCCGTCCCAGCCACACTCTCCGATGCATTTCGCCCCACCCACAGGCCTTAGTCATGAAGGCAGAGACACCCTGTGGCAGGAAGTATTTATAGCATCATGAGCCGCTTTTATATTTAGAAAAACAAGCAGCACCAGATGAGAGCCAAAGGGTGAAAAGAAATGATGGACCCTTAACCCAGGCTGCACCCTGGACAGAATCCACTGGATGTGACTGTGTAAGCCGGAGTGGGGACCCAAAGTTGTTGGGTTCCTGGCAGCGGATTGCTTCTTGCCTCTCTGTGCTGATAAATAAAAGTACTACAAACAGTCATTTTTCTCAGCAGCGCCACTGTTGCCCGCACACCATCGCAATGCAGTGGTGTGACCCGGGCACGCAGGAGACAAGACATGTTGCCTTGTCCATGTGGCGAGACTGCGCTGGAATAGCCACCCAATGCAGACCCACTGCATCTGGTGTGAATATACTGGTTCACACCACAAAAATGCAGTCTGTATGCATTTTAATTCTCATTTTTTATGTGTTTTTGCTGCATTCAGTGTGTCCTGGATATTTTATAGATGGGCAACGCCTATCCTCATATGGATTATTGGTTCCAAATTAATGAGAACTACTGCAGTAGGGATCAGACACAAAAGATACACTCCGCATCTTTCCAAATAACTGTTCTGTTTTATTTTGACACAACCAAAGGTTTTTATACACATGATTACGTAGGTATCGCATTCATTTTAAATGTACTTTTATTGTAACAAGGGGCGTAACATAGGCAGGCTAATTCTAATCAGGACTCAAAAGAATGCAAATGCGTTTTTGATGCATTTTCAATGGGTTTTTTTTTGTTTTTTTTTTAAGCTTTAATTCAATTAGATTCCGGCGCTAGGCCATTGGAACCCATATAGTCCACTGACCATGTGTTTTTGATGCAGGAAAAAAAAATGCACTGGACTGCATCTGTTGTGAACCGTCCCTCAGTGAGACTTTGATCCATTTCCTGCTTGCTCCGCGCTGCAGGCTATGCAACACTGATTGGTGTATTGTGATGGTGGAGCTGAGAGGACTCCCCCATTCACATTGAGTGGATGGCATAATCAAATCAGTTTTTTTTGTTCAACCTGCTGCTTGACTGAAGAAAACTGACTCCTCTATGGACTTAGTGATAAGAACAATAAAGCACAGTCACAGTCCAGGAAGCAGAGCCTGCAAAATGCAATGAGCAAATCTGCCTGTATGTTTGTTTTAAGTGAGATTACATTTTTGCTCCTGTTTTATGTGTAGGACAGATTTGTATTACAGTACTGATTTATAATTATTGTGGGCAAATGAAACCATGGCTCTGTATTACCTGTCAGAGATTTGCATTAAATAGGAGATATCACAAGGACAGATCTCGTAGGTAAACCTAGGGCTTGTATACACAGGCATTTGTTTACTTTTTTCTTCCCCCATTGAAGACAATGTGAATGTAAAAGCTACTCAGAAGGAAATCAGATGCATATCAAATCCTGCATAGAGATCAAAAGGGAGAAAATAAGAAGTTCATTGTTAGAATTTACATCTGCTTCTGCTAGCCAAATACGACTCGAATTTCCGCCAATCCCTCCTAAATGGGATGACCCATGTGGGTGGCCCCGTCAGCAGCCCCCCCCCGGCTCAACAGACTTTGATTGCAAAAAGTCCAAGTTGCTGGGTGAAAAAAAAATTGTTGGCGGCTGTCGGAATGCAATAGCTGTCACTGCAGATTCCCCCGTCCACGCTGTTTAGCGTGCATAGAGACATCTATTGAAATGGAATATTGTAGAACCAGACCTACACTTTACAGTGAGAGGGGATGAAAATCCATTTCCATTTTTTTTTTTTTTTAAAGTAACAGCCAGCAGTCCCATAAAGATTTAAATTTAAAGTAGATCTAAACCCAGGCAGCATAATCTCATATAAGCTTTTAAGATGTTAAGAGTAACTCCACACTTGTTGAGAAAAAAAAAAACATTCCCCTCTGGGTGATCTCTGTACGTTGCAAGGATTTTAACAAACTTTGTTGCAGAGTGCTACCTTTTGTTGTTCTGAAAAAAAACGCTTTGTTTGTCTGTGTCCATGTGCAGAGTGAAGCTAATGGGAGTGATTTTATAATTATCAATCAGCTGCTGCACTTGCACTCTCCCTTTTAGACTTTATTTGCCTTTGGGGGGGGGTATCTCACCAAAAATGACATTTTTGTTGCAGTGGATGCCCAAAATCTGACTTGTTATATTAGCGCAGGCTTCTGGGAAAATTAGTGAGCCAATCACACAAGCAGGAAATTTTATTTTTGGGGTGGGGTATACACCATCTATGTACAGAACACCTCCAGGTTGCATTGCATTTTGCAGATTGAAAAGGAAAGGTAATTTTTAATAACCTTCAAATACAATATGACTTTTGTGTCGCAATTGTATGTGAAAATATATACACATCTACAGATAGGTAGAAATAGCACCTGAAAAACGCCTCCCCTGCCACCCCAATGTGAAAGCCCAAGTGCTTTCACACTGGAGAGCTGCGCTGGCAGGGCGTTAAAAAAAATTCCTGCAAGCGGCATCTTTGGGGCGGTGGAGGAGCGATGTATACACCGCTCCTGCACCGCCCCTGCCCATCGAAATGAATAGGCACCGCTGCCGAAGCACCTGCAAATAGCTTCAGCAGCGGTGCTACACGGGAGCATTTAACCCCTTCTTCGGCTAAAACATCGGTAAAGAGGCGCTAAAACTAGTGCCGCTTTACCTCTAGCGCTGTGGCTCAGTGTGAAAGGGCTCTTAATGTGACTTTTTACACTCTGTGGCATTGAAGTCGGACTAAAGTAGTGCAGGAACCTTTTCTAAAGTCGGCGCGAATTGTGCCCGATCAGTTAAGGCGACTCTCATAGGGGAAACATTGAATTTGACGTGTCAGGCGACTTGTTCTCTCACAAGTCGGATCCCATACCGTACCGATGTGAACCGGGCCTTAAAGCAGAACCAAACTTTATCTGAGCACCACAAACTGAAAAAACTATTTTAATTCATTTTTAATGGCCAAGAGAAACTCACCCATCCATGTTATTTTGTTAAGAAATCATTTGAAAAACACCCCCTAGCATTTCTAGCTGTGGCCATGTTGAGTAAGGGCAGATGATTCATGTAGCATGCATTCACTTCCTGGAATCGTCTGCCCTCAACTCAGGAATGAGGATGTGCTTAGCTGCAAAAACCCTCCTCCCTTCCTCCAGATGACAGAGAGAAAAAAAAAAAAACGGGCTCTGCATCTGTTTTCCATCAAATTCCTTGTATCTATAGAAAATGTAACAAATAACGCACCAGCATCATGTGATACATAGTTTTATTGAATATGTCTTGTATAGTATTCTCTTATATGCACAAAGGAACTTCCTAAAACCGCATATCTCATTTAATTCATCCAACGTAGGACCTGTTCTGCTCGCTGGATACAGGAGTTCCTTAACTTAAATCACACCCATAGGTTGGACTTGATGGACTTGTGTCTTTTTTCAACCTCACCTACTATGTAACTGTTTATCTTGTTTTAATCAGCAAGTATCCAATGCGTAAGGTATGCATCTTACTGACGCATTTTAAGGACAAGCCTTCTTCCTCAGGCTACCAGACCAACACGCCTGTTATCTTTAAATAGCAATCCTCTTGATTCAGTCATTTGTGGATAACAACCTCACCCATAACATTAATATGTACAACCTGTGCACAAATATCTATTACTGACCTCATATAAAAACAGCAATTGCGTAAATATTTTTTGTAGCTTATCCAAGTCACTTCTTCAGTTCTAATGGGCGTCGGCAACATACCCCTACATATACCTGCTTGTGGGCGGGCCTATGTCACCCTACACGTTGAGGTACCTCATCAATGCCTGGGGCCAGGTGGAGACTGCAGCCATGTGAAAAATACAACATTAAGGCAGTTTCCTTTATGATGAGCCTTCACTGTGTGCAGTAATAAAACAGAGTTCCTCTAAAAATTGTTGTCCCATGTCACCACACACTGTAACTTAATGTATGTTGCACGAGTAGGGACGTGGTAAACCTGAACCCACTCCACCAGTCCAGTGTACCTATGCTACCTTACTTCCAGTAACAGAATGGGGGTCCCACCATGCACCTAGCACGGA